>NW_004949105.1:7666185-7680811 GCF_000317375.1 Microtus ochrogaster | reverse complement strand
CTGGATATATGGAAGGATACACTTGTATCTCTTGTTCCTGGGTATGTGGAAGGAGACACTTGTATCTTCCTCCATTTTCCTTTGGCCTCACACTTGTGCAGTTCTCATGTGTGGAAGTGGTGTGAACTGAAAAAAGTGTGCAATCACCTGTATCATTGCAAGATGGTAATAGCACACCAAGACTGTGCAACTAGTGTTTGCCACTAAAAGTTAATAATGCTTAGATTATAGAGAAATGCATGTCCTCGGGGGGCTTTCATAAGGACAGGGCTAGAACATGTAAGGGAAACTCCAGCTTCCTTTTCCAGTGAAGTTAGAGGGCTTGTGACTTTTCTGATGTCACAATCAGATGTGAGCACCTGAGGCTGTAATGAGGAGAACAAGAAAGAAGAAGTTTGTGCTCATGCCCGTACATGCAAAGTCAGCCCCGCAGTGCCCAGGAGAACTGGTAGAAGCAACAAGTGATGTCCAAAAGGAAGTTTGAATGACGTAATTGGTGTGGATTTTATGTTATTCAAACTAGTGTTCTGTTGATCCTGGGGAATCCAGATCCCTTTTACAAAGTGAGGAGATGGATGCAGTGTGCATTTGGAACCCTGGCACTTGACGTGGAGTGGTCAAAACCTCTGAGTGACTCTGTGGTTTGACTGGCAAGACCTCTTGCAAGGACTAACCCATGGAGTCTGTGCGGTTGTCAAAGGTTCACTTCTGTAAAGGATGAGAAGATGATATCCTTCATGTTGCTCTTGTAGAAGGCCTGAGTCAGGTCCCCAGCACCCACAGAGCCTTTTACAGCCTGAAACTCAATCTTGAGAGCATCTTGTGCCCTCTTCTGGCCTAAGCAGGCACCTGCACTCATGTGTACTTAACCCCAATATGAACATGCAATTAAACTTTAAATAAATATTTAGATTCTACGTATTCATACCTAGGAAGGAAATTTTTGATTTCCAAAATGTTACAAAGTTTGAAATGTCATTGACATGTGCAGATGTCCAGCATTACTCTGAAGTCTAGGCGACATGGGGGCATGCTTAGAAGAGATAAAGCTCCTGGTAGAAACAGGCTGCCTTCTTATGATGTGGTCAGGGAGCCCAGATTGCTCCCAGGAGAGCTGGCTACTATCGAATGCTTGTCCTTCAGAATCCGTCAGCAGCCTTGGAGAGCCCACAACACTAGCTAGTCACCACAGAATTATTCAGAGCAAAAATTGGGAAGGAGTAAAAATATACATAATGCCTGTAGCAATGGTTTTATAAGACTGTTACTAAAACACTTACACAATACAACTATATTAATGCCTATATTTTAGGGATGGCAGAATAAGAAAGTATGCATACAATATTGCACGTGGAATTTTAGGTGCACCACAATGTTCAACACAAACTGTCATTAGCTGCTGACTTATTTAATTTCACACCCTCATCTATGCTTTACAATTGCATGCTGAATATTTCTTTTAATCTTTTTAACATTTTACCATAAAAACTACAACATACTGTGGAACTGCCAGGCTTTATATATTTCAAATGCCACTATGATAATTATTTCTTAACAAAAGATTGCTAGTATTTTTGTTTTTATAACTTCCTTTGGTGTTTTAAATTCTGAAGTGTTTCTTGAAAGAAGTGAAAAGCACAGATGTGTTCTTGGGATTGGCCCTTGGTTTGAAATCTTACATGTATTTCCCAGAAGGAAAAATACATTGACATTTAAGTAAATGTTGCTATAGAAATGTTGGCTATCATTGGGACATTCCTCATAATGGTAGAGGGGGATTGATTATTCTATTAATTTTTAAGATGTACTGGAGAAACACTGCTTTCTATAACAGCAGAAAACAAGAAAACATACACCGGCTCCTCAAAGGATCAAATATTGTTTTGCTTTTCATGAAACAATTGTTTCACATAAGCCTAATATTTTTGCTAGTTTGCATCTATTGAAAGCATAGTTCAATATAAAATACAAATCAGAGCTGGGTGGTGGTGGCACACACCTTTAATCCAGCACTTGGGAGGCAGAGACAGTAGATCTCTGTGAGTTCATGGCCAGCCTGGTCTACAAGAGCTAGGTCTAGGACAGACCCCAAAGCTACAGAGAAACCCTGCCTCAAAAAAACGAACAAACACACACACACACACACACACACACACACATCCTTTCTCTGTGTAAAATTATCAAATGAGCTTGTAAGAAGGATAAAGAGATTTTTTTTTTATCATGATCTCTGTGGAACTATCTGATTGTCTGAACTCCTGGCTTCCGAGGAGTCATTGTCATTTCTGTAAATGTATCTCGCTCATGGCTTCAGTGTAAATTGCTAATGCTAAGGGTGAAGGAAGGGTGGTATCAGATGTCTGGAGTAGTTTATGTCTACAGATAAAGGTACAAATGCTTTTCTTACCAAAATTTCAGACTTTCTGCTATAATGGTTCTTCATTGTGTGCTATCATAATCTCATTTAAAAGTAACTGCAATTTCAAATATCCAGCTTTCATTGTTGGCAGTCTTTAAGACTTTAAGATGTTGTGAGAGTGCCAGTGTACACTTGTGTGCCGGCTATGTGCACATGCATGCCAGTGTGTGCATATGTGTGCCAGTGTGTGAATCCATGTGCCGCTGTGTGTATGTTCATGCCAGTGTGTGCGTGTGTGTGCCACTGTGTGCATGCATGTGCCGCTGTGTGCATGTGCATGCCAGTGTGTGCATGTGTGTGCCAGTGTGTGCATATGTGTGCTGGTGTGTGTGTGTGCATGCCAGTGTATGCACATATGTGTGTGCCACTGTGTGCACCTGTGTGCCTGTACATGCCAGTGTGTGCCAGTGTGTGCCTGTGCGTGCCTGTGTGTGTGTGCACGTGTGCCAGTGTGTGCCTTGTGTGCCATTGTGTGTGCATGTGTGCCGGTGCTATGCACATATGTGTGTGCCACTGTGTGCACCTGTGTGCCTGTACATGCCAGTGTGTGCCAGTGTGTGTCTGTGCATGCCTGTGTGTGTGTGTGTGTGTGTGTGTGCGTGTACCAGTGTGTGCCTTGCGCGCCAGTGTGTGTGCATGTGTGCCGGTGCATGCATGTATGTGCTCACATCCACACACTTCATCAACAGTGGTTCGTTTCATTTAGAAAAAGGCATTCGCAAGGGTAATCCATCAGAATAACTTACTCCATGACAGTCCTCGCCTTTGCTGCACTCATAGTAATAGAAACCAGGGTGTTAAGTGGCTGCTTTCATTGGTTCCAAATGTCCCAGGATATCTGTCCTTCTCCTCGCAAAGATGAAATGATAAGGCAGTGTGATTACTCATTGATTCCAATTTATTTGTTGTCAGCTGGTTCTGTCTGGGCAGACTTTGCATTCCCCTCACACAGTGTCCTGGCCTTGTTGGTGGACTCACAGCTCCATCTGAGAGACAAACATTGCCAAATGCGTGGCTCCGTAAGTTCTGGTAGGTGCTGCTGCACTTACGTCTCTGTCAGCTGACAGCTCTGAATAAGAAAATAAACATGATGCTTTCCAACTAGACCTTTAGTGCCTCCCAGCCTTGCATTCGTCTGATACAAGAAAATTTTATTCTGTCCAGAAATCTGGCCTAAACTTGTATGGATTCATCCTTTGTGATTTTGAAAATGTATAGTTATTATATGTGTGCACATGTAATATAGCTATATTCCATACAACACAGTCTTAATTTTATTTTTCCCTACTATGTAAGTCATAATTTATAAGTAAATCCATGCTTTTAGAATATCATAAAGGTCAATTGAATATTGTGGGGGGTTTGTGGCACCAAAATTCTTGTAACACAGTATATGTTGTCATTTGCTCAGGTTTTATCCCCTCTCAGGAGGATGCTACAACTTTTATTTTGCACATGTAGGTGTTGGTGTGGTGCGTGCATGTGTGTGTGCACGTGTGTGTGCGTGTGTGTGTATGTGCATGTGTGTGTGCGCGTGTGTATGTGTGTGCGTGTGTGTGTGCGTGTGTGCGTGCGCGTGTGTGTGCGTGTGTGTGTGCGCATGTGTGTGTATGTGTGTGTGTATGTGCGTGTGTGTATGTGCATGTGTGTGCGTGTGTGTGCATGTGTGTATGTGCGTGTGTGTGTGCGCGTGTGTGTATGTACGTGTGTGTTAGCAGTACTTAGAGAGTGTAGCCATGTGCACACCAGTCTGTTTCACACCTTTGATGTGCTTTGGTCTCCATAACACTGAGACACCGCTTGTTCATTCATTCACTCATAGTCTTTGTCTCTCCCTTAAAGAACTACATTCAGGGGTTGGAGAGATGGCTCAGTGGTTAAGAGCGCTATCTGCTTTTCTAAAGGTCCTGAGTTCAATTTCCAGCATCCACATGGTGGCTTTACAGCCATCTGTAATGAGATCTGGTACTCCCTTCTGGCCTATAGGCATGCATGCAGGCAGAATACTATAAACACAATAAATAAATCTTTAAAAAAACAAATAACTACATTCAGAGATATTTATTTTGCCCACTGTTGGATCCCAGTTTACTGATCAAAACACATATGATAAGTACGTTAGCATCGATATAAAGGAAGGTTATTGTCTCTGTTTACTATCCCTTCCAAACCCAGTTCAGCATGATCAGTTGGGCTGATCATGTCATGTGTAAAATGGCCATTTTGTGCTATTTGAGGGTCTGTGGTGTCCAAATTCCCACCACAGAAAATGGTCATGGCTTCCAAACATCTTTTCATGTCTCTCAGGGATACATCACAGTTTATGATTTCTGCCTACAGGGGCTGGAGATGTACTCATCTGTATGTATTATCCTTAGTGGTGAGAAAACAAACTCTTGGGAGTCCTTGCTCCTGCCTTGCTATTGGCTGTTCATCTCTTTATTAGGACCATCAGGTGTTTTAGACAGGCATGGTAACACAGCTTCACAGAGTTAAACAAATGCAACGTAAAGAAAAGTCACACACCTAAAAGTAATATTCCCCAACATGGTGCAGTGGAGAAGGGCAATTTTTGGAGTATAGAATCAGTGGGCACACATAAGATAGAAAAACATCCTAAGCTAATTTATCCTCATGCTAGAAGAAATTTGAAAGAGACTGAAGGTTAAAAACTTCCCAATAAGTTTGATTTAGAATAGACACAAAGAAGCATAACTTTGGATCGCACTTTGCCAGATTGAACGGAGCTGCAGATGCTCCTGCCCCTTGGTGGGTAAACACTTTAAACTTGAGTCTTGCCTGCTTTCCTGTGCGGTTGAGCTGCGGCCCACTCCTTCCTCTCTCCGCCATGTGGATGGGGCCAGCTGGCCAGCCCGCCTTCACACTGCTCCTGTATCCTGGGGCTGGATGACCAATTGGCTAGAAGAAGTGGAGCGTGTGAAGAAACAGTGGGTCTCACAGACAGTTTAGCCGCTGATGACGAGATCCCTCCCCCACCTGCTACCTGGCATAGCCATCCTTCCGAGGCGTCAGCTTTTTGGCAGTTACTCGATCAGAAAGAACACAATCTTGCCACTGCCTGGTGCTCAGAGCCACCTTGTAGCTGTTAGCTTTCTACTCAAAAGCCACTTGTGGGTAAAACAAGGAACGTGCATGCTGGCAAGTGCCATCAAATTACCCCTAAGTGATGCAGACTCCACTTAGCCCTGGATCTGGACTCTCTGTTCTTCAGAGAAATTGTAGAAATAGTTTTTCCTCTCAGCTCCTGGAGTACAAACAAGATCAGGGGCAGAGGGGCAGGCAGTGGATGCTAAAGCTGTCATTTGCATTCTGTTGTGACTTTTAACGACGTCAAACCAGAGTGGGTCAGTTACAGCGATCTGAGATCCATTGATAAGATGGTGCCCATGAGTTTGACTTGAATTGAGCAGAAAGAGGGAAATAATAGCCACCATTTGTCTTTGTTATTTTTGTGCTTACTGGAAGCGATCTCCCATGACTGAATTTTATCTTTTATAAAAGAAAATTACTAAGTATCTGCTAATACTTGAAAGTGAATTAGTGTGTTTTGGAGAAGCCTGTCCTGTTATTCTCTTTTCCTTCTTGCTAGCAGTGTGGCTTTGCTCTCAGAGAGTTCATCTCACAGATAATCGGCATCCACAAGTACAGTGTTTGGTTGGAAATAGCCGTAGGACATCCTGTGTTTGACAGACCTCACAGGCACGACTCCTGCAATCTGAAGCACTGGGCGTTGAGTCCTCAAATTCACTTCATTTCCATGCTTGGCTCCTCCATGTTTTCCTTCACACGGGGCTTCTAGAGAGACCCACCCTTTCCCCCACCTTCTGTGCTCTTGCCACACAGCAATCCTGAGCTGTCTCATCTGTTCCCTGGTTTCTCTGTTGCAGCCATTCCTGGTAGCATCCTAATCCACCTCTTTCACCATCTTCTGAGACTCGGACACATCCATCCACCCAGCTGTTCAGGGAGCTCTTGTCCCTTCAGACTGATAGGAGCACACTGCCTGCTGATCCACACCTTTTCCATGTATACACGGCAGCCTCCCAGATCTCTCCGGCATCTCCTCATCTCTTCTCATCCTCTCTCAAATCTACAGTGTCCCACGGACTGTGTCCTTCATCTTTGTGACGCATCAAGAAATGCTTATTCATGGCTGTGAACTCGGAGGTTCTAGTCCATGGTTAGATGGCACCATGGCTTCTAGGCACATGGTGTTAGGAAGGACATGACAGTGGTGACTGTGTAGAGAAGGAACACCTTCTCACCTCAGCACCCAAGGAGCAACGAGAAAGAAGGGGCTAGGGACGATATATAGAACCAACAACACACATCCCTCCGCCACAGTCTGCTTTCGCTAACCTGACTTCTGCCTCCTAGAGTTTCCCCCACCTTCCAGTCTCCCATTTAGTCATGAACATCATAGGAGAAAAAGTCTTTTATGATTTGATTCATGTCTTCTTTTACCGAATTGTTCATACCTTGGGTACCATTCAAACTCCGCGCCCCTAAGCTTGCTGTGGCTTTCTCATGGACACCATCTTCTGCAAAATAATCCCGATGCAATTCTAGCTTCCACATAGAAGTTTCCAAACACAAAAACTCACACACAAAATCTGAACTGACGAATTTCCCTGCGTATTAACTTAAGCAAACACATAACAAGAAGCAAGAGGGAGACGTGGCTAAGTCAACCTTGGTAGGAGAGGCTAAGAGCGGGCAGAAAGGCCAGCCCCCACCTCAGCCCCACAGTGTTACTCATGCCAGTGAGGTTAGGGGAACAGCCTTCAGGAGTAGAAGGTCTCAAGCCAATGACACAGGCTTTCTCTGTTGGAGACCAGGCTCCCTGGCTGCACTGTCCACACTTAGAAGAACCTTTATCAAGCTGTTGTTTCCATTACTACACCTGCATCAAGCATAGGAGGGGCTCACAGGAGAACATACTCACAGGTGCTAAGTTAGCATAACGAAGATGAGGTGGTTGCCCAGCAGTTGCATGATCATGGCCCAGAAATCCATGTTAAATATTTCCCTCCTTCTCATCTCTGGTTGATGCTTTTTCGTTGGAAGGCATTTTGGTTTTGTGTGTCTTGTAGATCCCTAATGATCTTATCAGAGAGTTTGTCTGTGAGGGGAAAAGCTCACACTCCCAAGAAGGCACAGTCTGCCCAATTCCTGGGTGTGTACCCTCATCCCACGTTGTGTCACTGTCCGTGTGTAAGTGATCACCGTAGAGTGCTGTGTCTTCCTTCCCTCGTGGATGAACAGAGCGGGGCAGACACAATCCCTGCTTTGCCTTTATTGTTTATGTTTTATGAGTAGCATTGCAAAGAGCTGAAGCGGCTTCCGTGAAAGTTCTGAGCCTTTCACTCCAGGAACTGGGTGGACCTGTGGAAATAGATCTTCCCAGTGTCATCCTGTGAAGATGAGGACGCTAGGGTTGGCTATAACCCAGCAGGACTAGAGTCCAGAAAAGGGCTGAGAGGGAAGGAAATGTAAAGGCAGAGATGGGAGGGCCATGCCTGTGAGCAAAGGAACATTAGGCTGGCAGCCACAGGCATCATGGCTGGGACAACCCTACCACAAAGGTCGCTGGAGGAGGAAAATGCCTGCAGACAGTGGAGTTTGCGCTTTCAGCAACATGACTTTGACGAAGCTAAACTTCAGTGTTTTAAGCCTTAATGCAAACTGCTCATCATGAGGCCAGTGAGAGACTATGAGAGGAACTGAGTGTTTTATCCCTAAAGTTTCCATGACAAGGACTCAAAGCCGTTCATCTTAAACAGCCTTTTATCTGAAAGCACACACACAGGCTGGAGACTCAGTCATCCTTCAGAACAGCACTTCAAGTTAGCTCACATTACTTTTTGTAGGGCCTTAAAGAAATTTTACGTGTGCCCCTAAAATAAGCTTTCCAACATCAAAAGTTACGGTTAAATTTTCCTTCTTTAGTGTGTAAGGTAGGGAGTGGATGTCAAGGGCCAGAGCTGGGAAGGCACAGTGCCGTGGGCTCATATGATGGGGCTTGCTGAATGCTAGGGCTCAACCAGTTAGAGCTTAGCTGGCGGGTTACCATGCTGCAGGGTTGCTATGGCAACATCAAACCGATGAATGGACCACCTCCCAGAGACAGGCTGTGAGTAAGTGTGAAATTGATTCAGTTGTACACAGGGACACATTCAAGCCAATTTTATGAAGATAAAATTTCTGGTAGGAAACTGCATTTTTAATGACTTAGATGTTATGAATGCGATATTAAATATTTGCTTTGGATATTCCAGTAATATAGTATTTAAAAATTAAGTGTGCTGTGCTAATTTTATGCTGCATGGTGTGTAATTTCTATTTTGTACTTATTTCAGGTAATACTCATCTTGTTTTCATTTATTTAAATTTAGATATCTAATACAGACTTCGGCACTTGAGATTAATATTTCAGGCAGCTATCTTGGCAGTTACACAGCTCAAGTGTTTGGTTATTTCGTACTATCATGCTTAGAGCAATGTTTGTTTGTCTGGTTTTTTTAAAGAAATATAAAAGGAAGTTGTTCTGTGCTGACATTGTTTTAATGTAACATTTGTAAACTGCAGTTTGCATTGAATGGTATCCACGCTCGGCTCGTAGATAGTGCGCGTCAGGAAAAGCAAGCATTTTAATATTTCAGAACTTAGGAAGATTGCGCTTTGGTTTTATGGGAATGATGGTATTCACCAGCTATTGCTTTGTGTTTAGAGCCCATTTTAGGAGCCATTCATCATACGGTACGTCTCGGCACTCAGCAGGATGCCTTGAACATATTAAATATGTTTAAGGTAAATTGCTTCTTTGGAGAGATCTGATAGAAAGGATGGGGTTCTCATCCTGTCCTTCCTCACTCCTAACATACGGGCTTTGTCTACACAAGAAGATTCTGGAACACACTGAGGCGATGGTCCTATCTCAGCGTCCTTCTAAGGGACTAATCTATAGTTATAGACTTCTAAGAGTCTATCTATTGTTCTCCATCTAACGGTCTCTTTAAGTATCTATAAGGATCTATTTAAGGGTCGATCTGGGATGTGCTAACTGCCAACCCCGCCCTCTGATCTCTGGTATAGTTCATTTGAGCAGCCAGCTTGCAATGAGAGCGCATCTCATCTCCGGGGACAACCCTCCCCCAATATCAAGGGCTGTCGACTTTCCCATTAGTTCAACTTGTACAACAGAGGAGCATGACTTGTTTGCATAACAGAAACCAATATTTGCTCTTTTATTCTCCTGGCATAGACCTCCCTGGGTAGTGCTTGCCAGACCCTGGCAGAACCCCTGCTCACAGCGCGTTTTCTCTTTGCTGACTAAATGGAATGCTCTGACCTGAAGCATGCCTGGCTATGCTTGTGGCTTCCTGGTAGTTCCTTCCAAAGCCCTTCCCGGTTCCAATGAAACAGGGCTTCTGCTTTTTAACTAAACCCAAGGAAGGATACTCGAAAATACACTCCTTTTGTTTCATGACTAAAACTTTGGTCATGTGCTGATGTTTATTTGAATAAATCAGCACATTCAAATAAGGCCGTGAATTAAATTTGATCTTCAACTCAATCACATGCTAGTCTGTTTGTACCAAGAGCTATTACCTATCTTTTAAATTTGCAAACCCATTTGAACTGAAGTGAAGGGAACCATTCAAGCAAACACTTCAAATCACTTCTTCCACTCCACGGTCACTTTGGTAGTGACACTGGTTCCTGGTCTGAAGGCAGTAAGTGTATTCAAAACAGAATCCCAGAGAAGGGAGAGATCTCGAAGCACGGTATCACATCATCTAGTTTTATGAGTTATGCGAGTTTACTGGATTCGCCGAACCTGATTTTTGTATCCTGAATGAGCTTTTACACATGGCCACCTGTCTGGGCTAGCTTGGGTTAGTGTGGGTTGGTATAACACAGGACCACTGCCTGAAGAGTTACTAAGTAATGGGGTTTGCTATCCATTTCTGTGGAGGTTGGAGTTGTGAGGTCAAGCTCTGCAGACAGAGCAGCCACCTTCTCTATGTTAGCTGACAAGAACAGGAGCCTGTGGGGGCACCCTAGGTCCTCTCTGACCAGGGTGTGGTATTAACAGTGCTCCCTGCTCCCAGGGGCTTCTTTGACCGGGGTGCTGTATTAACAGTGCTCACTGCTCCCAGGGGCTTCTTTGACCAGGGTGCTGTATTAACAATGCTCCCTGCTCCCAGGGGCTTCTTTGACCAGGGTGCTGTATTAACAGTGCTCGTTGCTCCCTGGGGCTTCTTTGACCCTGGCACAATATTAACTGTGTACTCTCTACGTCGCCATCCAATCACTTCCCAAAGCTCCTGCCTCCAAAGCCTACCACACTGAGAGCCAGGGTTCGAACACACAAGAGAATCTCTTCAGTGTGTTACAGAATTCTGTCCTAGCAGAAGAAAGCTGGAAAGAGCTAGGAGGATAATGACTCCGTTAAACTCACTGTCATGTTCGCGTGAGCACATGGCTCGGCGCAGACTGTAAGGGACCTCTAGTTAGAGAGCAGCGTTTTTTCCACATGTTCCACTAGCATGTGGGTTGCTTACAACATGTGCATTTAAAATTGCTTCATGGGCCCTTGAGTTATTTCAGCATATATGACACATGTATGAATATGCATACGAGTCGCTAATCATCTGTCAAATTTTATTACGGGCCTTTACTAAGTGCAGGCAGGGGTAGCGTGTGCCTAGACTACTCGAGTCCTGTGGGTTCCCATGACCTCTTTCATTTGCATGCGCTAGCCAGGGCACGTCATAGTCTACACGATTAGTTGAAAGTCTCGTGAGCTGTGCATTTCTGATGGTTGTGAAACCACGCATTTGTAATTTTTTAAACTCATTTTCATAGATCATGGGATTTGTTTTCATTGAAAGATAAAATATGATTTTGTATTCATGACTATAACATATCTAATCTAGAAATTTCATTCAGAAAATAACTCTGTCTATGATTAAAAAAAAATAACAAGAGCCCTAGCACAATAAAGGCAGACAGACAGAATCCCTTGTTGCTTTCTCAACACTGAATATGTTAAGGGACAATGCAGTGTTCTTCACTGTCATTGTGGCTAATTCTGGAAAACACGGGTTATAGTGATGCTGTCTGTCCATTTTATCATCTATTTATTTGTTTGTTTTGTGTGTGTGTGCGTGGGTGTGCATGCTCAACGTGTGTGTCTGTGGAGCTCAGAGGATGATGTGCGGGAGTCGGTCCTCTCCTCCCACTGGAGGGTCCCGGGGACTGGACTGGGGTTGCTGTCAGGCTCTGTAGCAGTGCTTCTACATGCTGAGCCATGACGGTGCCCTCCACGCCCTTTCAGATGTGAGGATGCTGGATGTTAGGCTTGTCTGGATCTTAACACCAGGAAACGGCCACTCAGGGCTTCAGGCTCTCTCTCCACTGAAGGCTCCTGCTGAGAGACGAGATAACTGTTTGTGGAGTAGTTAGTGTATAAACATGTAGCATAGGGCTGTGTGCGTAGGAAAGTCATACTAAATTAGTGCATAGGAAAGTCATACTAAATTAAAACAGCTGCTGTGTTCACGGGAACTTGCTAAAAGTTGGACAAAATGCTCAAGAAAGAAATCCCAAGGAGGCCTGAGGTGATAGTGTGATGTTCTGTGATTTTTTTTATTAATATGTCCGACATAAATCCTGTGCACATTCTGTTGGTGTCGATCACCACAAGGCGGGTGTGCTTTAGTTCCTGTGTCTTCCTTGCGGCACTAAGCCAATAATACTTTGATGACCGAATCTGTGGGAGCCTTCGAGATCTGGGAATTGGTTCCTGGTTGAGAATGAGAGGGTGGATGGAAGATGAAAGCCAGGGGATGAGAGGAGCACACAGGACTGATGATTAGCCCCAGGACCAAGTAAAGACAAAATTGTCAAGGTCTGTGAGCAGCTAAGAATATCAAAGCCAACGTAATAGATGCAGAAGCTGGGAAGCACTACAAATGTTTGTGCCATGGTATTGGTGACAATTCTAGAAATTTCTAAAGTAGCCAAAAGCTTGATGTAAGTGCTGCAGGGAGTTAAATTTTAATTTTTTTGTTAGTTGTACACTCTTGTTTTGCATTCAATACAGTGGCTGTGCTTTAAGCAATGGCCGTCTCAACTGACAATTGCAACTCAGCAGCTCCCAGCGGCAGTTTGGCTGCAGGGGTTGCAGCCAGGTGGGAATTCTCTTCCCTCAGGCACTGGCTCCATCACAGCAGCTAAAGAAACTTTATCTAAACCTCTATCCTTCTATTGAACTCAGGCTTCAAAGGTTGCAGTGAAATCCTGCCAGCTCAGAGAGGCTGAATAGCAAGTAGCTAACCTTCTCTCCTTGCTCATGTCTGCGTCTCCTGGAAAAAAGGGGGTCATCCTTCGGCTCAGCCCCCACTAAAGAACCTTTACCACGTTTAGTTCCTCCCTACCACTTCCTATCAGCTAGTTATTGACTCAGCCTCCTGACCCCAGGTAAATTTTATTTAACCAAACACATGTAACACGTCTTTGCAACGTTAAGGAAAGCAGCAGAAACAAATGTTACACACCTGCACACAGTTAAAATAATAGTCCACAATGCACATGGAAACATAGTGTAAAGAACTGTCACATTCTTTAAACCGTGGGGTCAGGAGGCTGAGTCTCAGGACATGGATACATGAATTAAGTGGGTCCTTGCTAGTTAGCAGCCCCGCTCCTATGTATGGTGTGCTCACTGTGTGAGCCTGCACGTACGTGAACCTATACATGACATCGGCTCGGAGCAAAGCCAAGGAATGGGTCAAGGTGTTCCATGTGCTGGAAAGCAGAGCTAGCTGACAAGTCCTATGCCTATCTTCTGCGAGTCTTCACAGATTTGGCTCAAGAAAAACCCACCGAGCCATCAGTGACCCAATGTCACCTTCACCTTTGTGGTACAAAGTTGGGTTCCTCCCAACACTGGCGCTTCCTGTAGCCTGTTGACTTCAGTCTGCTCCCTGAAGTTATTGGGTGTAATCTGTGTCTTTGCAGTGCCTAAAATATCAGCAGCATTTGGAGAGAAAACAAGACTTGAAATTTCCCAGCACTGTAGCAATTGCAGAGCCAGGGCAATTAGCCAGGAAAAGGCCATTGGTTGCAAACGTCTCATTTGTAGAGTACACTAGTGAGGATATTTCCAGGATGCACGCTAGTCCCTCCTGTCTGACCATGGCCTCTTGTCTCCTGCCTGAAGAACTGGCACAGAGTGACCCAGAATCCCACAGAAGTCTGGTCAATAATTTACTAAGAGGTGTGATAGAAAAAGAAACTCACAAATTCTAAACAAGGCAGATGCCGCTGCTGATCCAGCTGCCGCTGGTTCTGCCCAAGGGCCATGCTGCTCCTGCTCCACCAACTCAAGAGAGAGAACTCGACCCCCTCCTCAGTTTTATCGGTCACATATCCAGAGAAAACCATGCCCATGTCATTGTCTCCCCAAATGTCATTGGCTAAGGGGATGGAGTTCCCACAACACCAGCCTGTGAGCACTTGTCACAGATGAACTGGGCATGGTTGGCCCTATAGGCTGCCATTCTGTTGACTCCAGCTTAGGAAGCCCGTGTGGTATGGGTTGCTGTTTACCTGGGTGAAATGGGAGTTTATGAGTATTAGCCCAAGCTCCCAGAGCCTGGAGCCTCCGACTGTGGCTGGGACTCTGCTTTTTCCGCTCATGTCACATTACCAAAAAACAAACAAGCAAAAACAAACAAACCATGCTGCCTTGTCCAAATGTCTCTCCTTACCACAAGGCCACAGAGGCACAAGGGTGAAGATGCTGGCCTGAACCCCAGCTGTGGAGTAAAGAAAGGTTGGGGGTTCAAATCCCACACAGAGCATGAGACGAGGGGCTATTTTACTTCTCTCAATACTTAGTTTTAGAAGTATTTTTTGTAATAAATACCACTTACTTTAGTAGATGGAAAAATAATGTTTTAAATGGCAGTTTAAAACAGTAGGCATATTTCAAAATGCTAAGTTCAAAGTTATAGCTATTTCAGTTGCACAGAGGTCAGTTGTTCCAATCCAACCATCACAGCACAGCTGGCAATGAGAAAGACGACCTGGGAACGTGGAAGCGGCCGTCTATCATTCCAGCCTTTAAAACACGGGACATGGAAGCGGCCGTCTATCATTCCAGCCTTTAAAACA
>NW_004949105.1:7624138-7658442 GCF_000317375.1 Microtus ochrogaster | reverse complement strand
CCTGCACCCAGTCCATCCCTGCACCCAGTCTATCCCTGCACCAAGTCCATCCCTGCCCCTGAGTCTGTCCCTGTCTTCCAACTCATCCCTTGTTATTCTCTTGCCAGTAAACTTCTTACTTACTATAAGTTTGGTGCTCATCACTCTGGTTACTCAGAATATTTCTAGACCTAAAAAGTCACATTCAGGTCAGTCAGTCACAGACCATTGTGTTGAATACACACATGGCTCTTACTTTCCTTCTGTCAATGCCATTGTAACTCCAAGAGAAGAACCAAATTATTTATGTGTCTGGTCCACCAGAGTATTGCTCCCAGGCGTGAGAAGTGCTGGGATTTCTCCTGCCCTTTCTTGCTCTTACACCGCTTTGTGTTGCTGCCTCTGTCAGCCATACTTTCTTTGTGGTCAACTTGTTGCTGTCAGGAAGTGGTTTTGATCTGTGCAAATAGGAGTTTCACAGGGTTCTGGAAAACACAGGTTATAGTGTTTAATTTTGTCTGTTCATATAGTGTTTAATTTTGCCTATACATCATTTAGTAGCTGAGAAATGGTTTCAGGATTAAAAGTTAACCCATGATATTTCTATTCTTGAAGCTTCCTGAAGGCTTTGGCGCTAGGACACCAGAGAAAGTAACGGGTCTTCCTCAGCCTCACTTCAGGGTTCTCCAGGGTACCAGTCTGCCCTTGTCTAGGGGCCGCCACTCCACCTCTGAGGATATCTTAGCCTGTTCAGAGGTCCCTCTAGCAAGGCTAACCATTACCCCTTCACAATAGCTGCAGTGAAAGGTTGGCCGTGGCCAGCACCCCTGTCACCTTTCAGTATCTTTCATATCGCAGACTCTTGGCAGGAGCCGTGTGCCAGGCACGGTGGGATCAAAAGGTGGGTCACAGGTAGGCCAGTCTGTAAGAGCTGACACATCAGTACTACAGTTTTTATGAGCGACTCTTTGTGGAACACATATCAGAGTGACTAATTGTGCAGGAAAAACAAACCTGTGTTGGGCTCGGACCAAATTCTCAGAGCATTTAGAGAATATTCAGAGCCCTCTGAGTTGGGTTTTTCATTATTGCTGTTTTATTACATACTGATAAGCAACAAATTTATTTATTGTACTGATGCCTCCCCCCCATCATTAACACGAGTGTTAAGTATTTTCTGACCGACAAATCTCTCTGCCAATGCAATAATCCCAATCAGACCAAATCAGACCGAAATAAAAAGATGCCCACATTTAATGGATGGAAGCACTCCCAAATGGCCCCCAGGAAAACACGGAGTGGGGGGTAGAGAACATACACGGGAGAGGGAAAAGGCAAGACCACAGGTTCATTCACTGGGGGACAGTTTAAATAGCCTGTGGGAGTGGTCTTGACCCTCCGGGGGCGGGGTCACCATTTGGCGGGCTTTTTCGGAGGTGGAGTTTGGACTGTGGTCACTCCCAGGGGAGGGAGCTTTGAAATGGAGCTTGCTACCCAACATTCAAAAATGGATGCCAGGGGACTGGGGTAAAGCCCCCCAATCAAACAATGAGATTGGTGAAATTCATATTTGTGGTATCTGATCTTAAAAAATTTTCTGTTTCCATCATCTTAAAAACTCTATTTCAAAGGATAAAGCAAACCCGAAATTGAGTTTTCTTTTCTTTTTTTCTTTAAAGATTTATTTATTTATAATGTATACAATATTCTCAGGATTCTGTCTGCAAGTATGCCTGAAGGCCAGAAGAGGGCACCAGATCTCATTACAGATGGTTGTGAGCCACCGTGTGATTGCTGGGAATTGAACTCAGGATCTTTGGAAGAGCAGGCAGTGCTCTTAATCACTGAGCCATCTCTTCAGCCCAAGTTTTCTTTCCATGGTAGAAAACTATATTTTAAAATGCTGCCATTTTAGGCTTTTTGAGGCTTTTTCTGGCCTTTTCATTGATTTTTGGACGTGACCTTTGTCTGTGGCTAGACGTTCAACTTCCAGGAAAGTTGACAATGCTATAGGTGCATGCGCTCTTCCGGCGGAGCCTGAGGAGTCACACCTACCTCACTCTGGGACTTTAGCTCATCGGAACGTAAAGTAAAATCATTTTCTGCATGGTGCCGTCCCTGCTTCCAGACCAGTGCAGGAAACCCTTGTGTGAACAGCTGGAACACTGAAGCAGGTTGCCTGGGATTCCTCTGCCCTCTCTGCAGACACTTCCAGGCTGTAGCTGCTGTGGGAAGCCACAGTCTTGTCATGTTTAAGATGTGCCCCGGCCATGCAGGGAGGAGAAGCAGGCACAGGGTGAGTGCTTAGTAAACGTGCCTGGAATCTGAGAGGGCATGAATAAACTCAAATCCCACTCAATGGTGCGCACGCGTGCACGTGCACACACGCGCGCACACACACACACACACACACACACACACACATCACACGCTTCCTTGAGGTTTCTGTGAATTCCCCAGGCTCCGAAGTGTTTACTTTTCTTTCTACTTCTAAATCACTTCTTTCAGAAGCCAGTGAAATTGTCTGCTTGTCTCATAAAGTTTCCCTCTCTTGGTCTTGTGTTCTAAGACGAAACAAGGTCCTCACTCAGATTTTTCACCTCCTTGTTTAAGTAAAGAAAAATAAAGAAGGAAATAAGATCCATTCAGAAAGGCCAATGTGAGTTTGGGGAACGTTCTCCATTTTTCTGCGGAAGCTTTGGGCAGTCTGCTGCATGCCTTCTGCACAGCACGGTTCTTGGACTTACATAAAACAAACAAAACTGTTGAAACAAAGTTAGCATCATTGTAGATTCCCATTTACCATTACCTGTAACCCCGCAAGGTTACAAGTTCTGGCACTTTTGATTCCAGGCAGTTCATTGTCTGGAAATTGTGGGCAGGAAGGGCTGATGAGGAGAAAGTGCCCCCGGTCCAGCCTTTGTCAAACAGGCCATGAGCACCATGGCTCTCAGGATGATCGACCCTTGACGTTAGAGGCAGAGTTTGGGCTGAATCTTCAGAGATGAGGATGATGGTGCCAAGCGCCTAATTCACAGAGCTATCGCATCCAGTCTGCATCCGAGGAGCATGGACCAGTGCCAGCACCTTGAGAGCCGCGGTCCTGTCCCTTTGTTCACACCGCTATTCATACTGCTTCCGTGGATTCTCCGGCACTCTGGAGACTTTGCCTTTGTGGAATCCTGTCACTTCTCTTTAGAAAAAATGTGCTACTATCAATTTTACTATGTTTAAAAATAGATCCTTAGGAGGCAAACAGAATGGACAAAAATACCAATGTGAACAGTAAGGGAAAGAGGGTACAGGAGACTCTGTGTCCAGATTGACTCTTTGACTCTGTTAGAAATTCCAGGACTTTGAAGTGAAGATGCTTTGAACCTTAGCAACCATTGTACCAATGGCTGAACCATCTCCTTTTCAATTTAAAGTTGCCGGGGGAGACTTAGCAAATGTAGCCTGTGACAGTGTCCTGCTACTGAAAACAACATTGCCGCAAATGCTTCATTTGTCTACTTACGATATTTGTGTAAGCATTCATCTACCCCGGCTCTTTATCTTTCAGTAGCTCTCATTAAATGATAAAGTTTTTGACTGAATTTTTCACTTTCAGGATTTTTTTTTCTGACTTTGTGAATAAAAAAAAACGATGTGATACCAGGTGCTTTGTAGTTGGCAGGTTCTCAAACGACTTTGAACACAGCATGCAGGTGATTTGACCCATATAAAATAGCCATGCAGAAGAACAGCCTTCCTGAGAGGCGGGTCAAAGATTATTATGTCTGTGTGCTTCTCCCCAGCCCATGGTGTTTCTTTGGAGAGATGTGGCCTGTGAAGGAATGCAATTAAATCCCAAGGTTTCTGGCCTGCATTTGATGGATTCGGGAGTGTGGTATGAAATGGCAGGAGAGAGAGAAATGTCTTAAAACCCAAGCTACACAACGTTCTATTATTTGTTGTAGATGTTACTGCCCTGAGAGTTAATGACCTGAACTTACATCAGGTTCTTTCGTAGTAGACGTGGATTTTCTCTTAAGTGGTACATGACATTTTTTGCCACACAGAGAGCTATTACCTGCACAGGAAACAGAAAAAGTTAACTTTTTTTTCCCTGAAGCACAATTAGTAAAAACTCAGAGACAGATACTGGGGTTCAACCTGAAGACATGAAAAACAAAGCAGCCAGCCAGTGGCTCTGCCCTCTACCTCAGTCTGAAATGGTGATCCTGCTTCCGGGACTCTCAGAATGAGACTGTGTCTGAGGGCTCTCTCCTCTGTTTTATATTTCTCTCTAGCTCTGGGATTAAGGGCGTGCACCACTACCACCTGGTTGCTATGGCAACTAGTGTGGCTACTGGGATAAGAGGTGTGTGTCACCACTGTCTGTACTCTTGGCCAGTGTGGCTGTTTTACTCTTCTCGTCTTCAGGCAAGCTTTATTTATTAAAATACAAATGAAATGCCGCTGCATTTTCTTCCCACTGAAGGAAACTTTAGATTCATCTGTGCAAAAATCCTAGTAGCAATAATCATATTTGTTTGCTATATGGTGTTGAGTTTCTAGATTATTCTAAACACTTCTACATTGAATATAGAACTTGTGCTTAGAGGAATTTGGGTACAAGTCTCAGGCCTGCAGACTTGACCACTTCCTACTAGTTCCCAGGACAGTGTCCCGGCCCTTAGCTCTCTGCTCCCACACTAAGAAGGTGTATGAGGCTCGCCGTTGGCACCGCTGCATGTCCGTTCCTGGGTAAAGAGGCCGACTTTCTGGCAGTTTACTGATTGGTATAGGAGCCAAGCTTCCTCTGAGCGCTCACGTAGGACAAGGCCTTGAACTTGTTACTTTTGACGGGTCTGTCGTTTCTCCTCCACATTCATCGTGAAACTCGGTCTTCATCAATGAGACAGCGCTAGGAGGTGGGGCCTTTGGAGGGATGGAGGTCCCGAGGATCAAGCCTTGGAGTGGGTTTATAGTTGATATAAGAAAAGACAGACCACAACCCTCTCCCCATTACTTATCATATCTTCACTGTGGTCTCTGTCTCTCTCCCACTCATCTACATCTTCACCTCCTGACGGGCAACCTCCTTCAGCCAATGGCCTTTAAGAGGCTGGACTAGGTTGGGGTGTGACTTTTGGGTATCCCAAAAGCCACAGTCCCACCCAGCTCACTCTCTTCTTCCTGCGTTCCACACCTTGAGTTTGGACCCCCATTCCCGTCCCCTGAGTTTCCCCTTTATAAAGAAAACCCTTAGAATGCTCTTTTCGGAGTCGACTAGCTTGGATTATTTGACTCTCATCCCCCCCCCACACACACACACACACGTGTTCAGCGTCAGCCTCCCCCTCCCTATTTCTCTCATCTCACAGCTAGGGCAAATGAGACACATGGCTCTGCAATGCAAAGTGGGCGTGGAAAGAACACAGCCTACACCTGGGGCACTTGGCTGGAGAGAGCACTTCAAAGGACCAACAAATCACGTTGAACTTTTTCCACTTCCCCAGCAAGTGAAGCCCCGGATGCCCAGAAGGTGGCCTGAGATAAGGGGAACGGACCACGTGGAGGAATGGGAACTGAGGACTGTATTCTAAGGAGCATGGCTTTGTTTCACAAGACACATCCTAGGAGTTAAGAAAGCTTGTGAGACATTGATCTTGCTTCAAGAACAGTCGAGAGTTAGATGTGCTGTGGCCGTGTGAACAATGAGGCCTGGGGCCACCTGCCTGTGTTGCACATCAGGAAGACCCTGGTCCTTTTTCCATCACCCTCAGTGCTGCTATCAACCTGGCAGCTCCTAAATTACTTCTCCTAAGGGGCCCACACTCATGTGCTGGATCACTCCACAGTGGGCTCTGAGAGGAGCTACACTTTCTTTTAAATTGAGTCAATAATCGCAAAACGTTATGGGCTTCATCCATAACACGCTGTTTGTCTTTTGAATGCCCATTTACAGCTTTGTGAACCAGAGTGCCCAGAAGAAACATAAAAGAGAAAGAAGAACTATACCCGGCTTAGACATTCTACAGAGCCACAGGGCTGGAGAGGGCTTTCGCGTTGAAGAGCACCAGCTGCTCTTGCAGAGGACCTGAGTTCAATTCCCAGTGCCTACATGGTGGCTCTCACCCATCTGTAACTATAGTTCCCACAGAATCCAGCACCCTGTTTTGGCTCCCAGGGTAAGAGGCACATGTGTGGTACATAAACATACATGTAGGCAAAATACTTGTGATAAAAAATAGATTAGATAGATAGACAGACAGATAGATGATGGAGATAGACAGACAGACAGATTCTGTGAGGACAAATGATTAAATTTGAGTGTTATAGTGAGTTACAAAGTTACAGACTAGAGTTGAATTATCCTCAGCTTGTTTATTCTCTTTGAAAGTCATCTACTGTGTATCCCTATCTCTGACCTAGCGTCACGGTGTCCGGCAAGACATTAAAATGTGTCCTTAGCACACCACTCACCTCTGCCTTTCCAGACATTATTGTCATGGAATGACATCTGAGGCCCCTAGGAGTAGTCACCCTTGCTGTGTTCTGCCTTCCCAGCTCCTCTTCCACTTAATTAGGCAAATCCTTTGGTTAATGTCTCCCTGGTTATATAACTAAACAAAATCTCGTGTAACCACCTCCGCAGTGGAGTGTGGTATTTGGGGAAGCCTGAGTCTTTTTTTGTGGCGGGGGAGGGGGTTTGTAGTCATTCATATTTGGCTCCAGAATAAACCATCCCTTATTCCTTTTGAGGTGAGAACTGGGTTTTACTTTAACATGTTCTTTCTGATTCTAGATGTCCAATCTTCTCACTACCAAATATTTGGATTAGCAGATGCTAGCTGTCGTGTTTGGCTTGGTCACTGTGCTATAATGTAGATGGAAGTTGCTGATTCTTTGCTTGTTAGCACTCTTCAGTTGGCTTTGTTAATTTTCCTACCTGTGAGTTCATTTGGGTGACCCGTTATTCAGGGGACAGTTTGACAACTATCATCATGGCAGAGAAAGGGGACAAAGGCAGTCAATGAACAGTTCTGCTCCCTTGGGCCAAAGCCTGAGTTCCAGCAACCTCTGTAGGCTCAGGTACCTGACCAGCACCCAAGTCCATCTTGGGGATCCTGATATGGGCTTCAGGTTTGAGCAGAGGATGAGAGAACACAGGAGGTGTGTACCACTCGGAAGCTGGTCTAGGTGCGGTTTCCTTGAACATTTGATTCTACCTCAGTTCTGCAAGGTGGTCCTAGGAAGTCATGGTCGCCCAAGGGTCAGTCCACCTCAGCCAGTGGTTGCTTCTGCTCCAGGTTGCAGCCTCCCTGTCATCTAGGAGCGTATTCTGTCCTGTGAGGTTTTATTTTTCCTCAAATCCACAAAGAGTAAAGATTTAGGTCAGTGTCTGATCTATGTGCCTTCAAGTAAAATAAAGGAGCCAGACAGTCACAAATGAGGGGAGAGATGTCTGGCTTATATTCTACTTTTGGTTACCTGAGGGTCAAAGTGAGGAGTCAAATAATTTTAGCAAAAGAAGCTTCTAAATGCCTGTTGCAGTGTGTACTTTAGGGAGTTTCTCATCTTTAAGCCTAGACTAATAAAAAAAACTATATTATTTTTGTTAATCAGAACTGATTGTGGTTCAGTATAACAAATACTCAATTCATTCCTTACATATCTATTCTGTGTATTTTTGTAAGAGATGCTAGCAGTGTTTTAATGAGCAAATGTCCCTATACTAAAGAACTGACTTTAAGACTCCCTTTTGTGAAGGACATGAAGTATCTAGATGAAAAATTACAGCAAAAAGGCCCAGAGAATGGTTGGAGGAATGGGTTGGTTGGCATCCAAATAGGGGGAAAGATTAGTTTACACCCAAGTGAAAGGGTGGATTGGTTATTTACCGGTTGAATGGCTGGGTTGTTTCATGTCCACATGGATGGGTGGATTGGTTGACATCCAGATGAATGGATGTTCATTGACACCCAGGTGGATGAGTAGATTGGGTGACATCCAGGTGGATGGATGGGTTGGTTGACATCCATGGTTGACATGGATGAGCAGGGGTGGGTGCCACGAAGTCCAACCCTCACAAGGTTTCAGAGAGACAACACAGGTTCGTGATAGTTTTTCTTTCCAATCACCACCAATATAAAACTCTGCGATCAGCCCTCAATACTGCCAGATGTTGGAAGCTGGGGGAGATTTCATTAACGAGCAGGTTATTTTTAGGTGGATGGGTAGACTGGTTGACATCCAGGTCAATGAGTATCCAGGCAGATGGTGAATTGGCTGACATCCAGGTGGATGGGTGAATTGGTTGACATTCAGGTAGATAGATGGGTAGATTGCTTGACATCCAGATGGATAAGTATATTGGTTGGCATCCAGGTGGATGGGTGGGTTGGCTTTCATCCAGGTGGAAATAAATGTAGAACACCCTCCAACAGGGTGACGCAGGTTTGGGAATGCAAACATGGCTCCTTTCTAGGAACTGCCAGTAGACAATGCTTCAAGGTGAACAATCCACATCTGGTCATAGTGATGAGTTCTGGTCTCCAGCAAAGGCTCTGTGTGCTTCACCAAAGCATTTGCTTCTCTTGCGTTTAAAGACTGGATTATGGCCTCAACAGGGACTCCTCTGCCTCTGTCTCCATCTGTTGTTGAACGAAGGTTCTATGGTGATATTTAAGATAATCATCAGTCTGACAACTACAGGGCAAGGCCAGTTCAGGCACCCTTTCCTCTATTGCTTAGAGTCTTAGCTGGGGTAATCTTTGTGAATTCCTGGGAATTTTTCTAGGTCTAGGTTTCTTGCTAGCCACATAATGGCTCCCTCAATCAAAATATCTCTTTTCTTGCACTCATATCTGTCCTCCCTCATCTTGACTATCCCATTCCCTCAAGTTCTCCTCCACCCTCCTCTTCTCTCCTTCCTTCTACCCTTTGCCCCCATGTTCCCAATTTTGTCAGGCAATCTTGTCTGTTTCCAATTCCCAGGTAGGTCTATATATGTTTTTCTTTGGGTTCACCTTATTACTTAGTTTCTCCAGGATCATGAACTAGATGTAGTAGGGAGGGCCTTGGATTTGCCACAGGGCAGGGTGCCTTGCCTTCTCTTAGGATTGGAGTAGGGATGGGTGGGAGGGTGTAGGGAGGGAGTGGGAGGAGGGGAGGGAGTGGGAATTTGGATTAGTATTTTTTTTAAAGTAATAAAATAAAATAAAACAGGGACTCCTCTATAAGAATCACTTTCAGGAGCTAACTATAGCCATGAGCGTCAAGAATATTAATGACTTGTCCCAGTGGTTTACCTTTGTCTATCTAAAAATAACCTGCTCGTTAATGAAATCTCCCCCAGCTTCCAACATCTGGCAGTATTGAGGGCTGATCGCAGAGTTTTATATTGGTGGTGATTGGAAAGAAAAACTATTACGAACCTGTGTTGTCTCTCTGAAACCTTGTGGGGGTTGGACTTCGTGGCACCCACCCCTGCTCATCCATGTCTCTCCTATGGGTCTGGCCTTGCCTTCCTCATCTGCCTCTCTGCAGGAACATCTATGTGAATGCATTCCCTCCTGGGGTCTCAGAAGGGCTAAGGACTGTCTTCCAAACAGGCAGTCTGAATGTCAGCCAGTGGGGATCTCTTCCCTAGCGATGGGTAATTATCACTTTCAGTTTTGCAGATTTCTGGGAACTCTGGTTTTAGATCCCGGAGTTGTTTCAGAGGGCTCTCGTTCCTATTTTAGACAGAACAGCCTTTGTGGTGCTGTTCACACACAACCCTGTGTTTACTGAAAGACTCATCGGCCTGTTAGGGTAATGCCTGTTAGCACTGACACCTCCTACTCCAGCCAACTTCTAACCTCCCACTGTTTACTCCCACCCAGCTGGTGAGGTGTTTCCAGGGTGCATCTCTGAGTAATTTGCCTCATGCTCTCCCTCGCCAACACATCCATCAGACACCTCCCCATCCCGGGCAGTCCAGAGTGCCCCTTCCCACCTCTGAAGTTAAACCACACCTTTGCTTCTCTTCTGCAGCCACCCTACTCCTGATCTTCACGAGTGTCTTCTCAATGCCTCCAGCTTTGGTATATGCTCGTGAATGACACCGATGTGTCTCTGGTCCCATTCAGCCACTCTGAAAACTAAGTGTTTTTAGGAGTATAGTCCCGTGTTCCCTCTCAGTGTACACGTAATTCTTTTCTTTCACTAGAGAGCACGGACAGGACATGGGTCTGATCCCAGTAACTTCTTGCCAACTGTTTTCTTTGGCACCTTGCTCCTCATAAAGCCAGACGATACAGCTACCAGTTATGGAACAGTGATCAGGAGGGAGCCTTCCTTTCCTCTTTTGTCTGCCCTGGATGCCTTCCTCCTGCCCTACTGGCCATGCCTGCGGTCCCCAACAAAAGCAGCGGGGTGAGCACCAACCTGAGGGACTTGGGCTCAGTGAGAGGACCTGGTTGCGGGGAACAAAGGTGCTAGATGTGCATGGGGCTAACAGAGCAGGATGGTCTTCTCAGCAGAGACCCCAGTTCTCGAAGGCAGGAACCATAGCTGATTTGCCCATGGTTGGGTAGGCTTGCCTGTCAGGGTGCTAGAGGCAGGGGGTGCTTCGTGGTTAAGGGAAACTGGATGAACACGCAGTTTTGAAGTCTCCGTGAGCAGTGCAGTTCTGAGCTGCGAACACTAGAGGGAGATCTGAGGACTTCAGTGATCACAGAGCCCAAGCCAAAATTGGGCTGCTCTTGCCAGGATGGGAAACACCATTTTCCCCCTTAAGTTTTAAAATAGTAAGATGTCACACTACACTGCATATGCATTCTATATGTACTCATGGTGTTTGCTCCTCTTCCTATTTATAGGAAATCTTAAACCAAACTTTCTGCAGATCCTTCTTTGATTCTAACAGGCTGCAGAGACCCCCACCCTCTAGGGGAACGTGTATGTAGGTTGTCACCAAGGCTTGTCAAGAAGGGTCTTGCTTACTGGTACAAAAGTCTAGTAACTGCCTTCCATGCTTAAGCAGATCAGACCAGTTAGACTCCTGTATATTTTAAATGAACATAAGGTCATGCCCTGCAGTGGGGAAGGAGGAAGTTCTGTGTGTGAAGACTGGATACAAGGTCTCTGTGACACGCATGGGAGTTTGTGCTGAGACGTACTCTCTGATGTCTCTGGGACACACAAGGGAGCTTGTGCTGAGACGTACTCTCTGATGTCTCTGGGACAAATTCCCTGAGCATTCGTTCCTTATTGGTAAGAATGGGTTGGGACAAGAGCCAGATTCAGAGGGATTGGGTGAGGACAAAAAGAGTGAATGGTCATTCGGAAGGATTTCACAAACGCCTAGCGGCTGGGCATGAGCGCTTCTGGCCTGTGCTAACCTTGAGTGGTTTAGGGAGGGTGCTAATGACCCAACTTCATCAAGGTCCTCCAGCTGTAGCATGGACTACTTATCCCTTCTTGCTGTGACAGAAGCACACTAAGGAAGAGGGAGTTTGGGGCTATGGTTTTAGGGTACGATCAACCCTAGCTGGGAAGGCATCACATCTGGAGTGTTAAATAGCTGGGCACCTTATGTCCAGGCATGGGCACAGAGCAATGCATGGCAGTGTCCAGACGGCCTCTCTCTCTTTATCTGGTCTGGGATCTCCATCCATGGAGACCCTCATTTAGGGCGGGCCTTGGGCATCACTTAACCCATTTTAGCAGCTCCCACTCAGAGGTTTGCCTCGGCAGTGACTTTAGACACTGTCAAGCTGACAAGATCAGCCGCCACAGGCCTCCTCTCCAGGCTACCCTGAAATAATTACACTGCATTAGAATTCTTTGCGTGGCTGCACTCCAGGCTCTCTGGGGTCTTGCATATTTGGTGGTGAAGAGTGATTTCTGTTCTACTTTGTAATCTCCCGGCTGTTGTTCACCTGGTAAAAAGGACAATGAGGCACAGTGGCAGCTCGAGGCCACACAGAGAGAGCAGGGTCTTCCAAAGTGCCCTTCCCACTGGCAGGGAGGCGGTAAGGGGGGCACATACAGAGAGAGCAGGGTCTTCCTAAGTGCCCTTCCCGCTTGCAGGGAGGCGGTAAGGGCGGCATCTGCAGGGAAGCTATGTCAGCATCAGGGGCCCAGCCACTTGCCTTTGCAACTCACAGCAAATCCACCCTTTCTATAGGCTTGGCTCTTATTCCAGCTGTTGGGACTGGTGGAGGCTCTGCTAAGCAAAATCCCCAAAGTTGTCTTGACAAGGAAGAGGCGGCTGCAAGCTGAACCAGCAGGGGAGAATAACCAGGATGCTAGGCAAACAGGAAGAGCAGGGTTTTTGTTTGTTTGCTTGGTCTCCACAGCCACCTTGCCTTTGAGATAAAGTGAAGTCTTCTAGAAGTTAAATTTACACACACTCATAAAAACCCGAGTCGAGTCCCTTCAATGGAGGTGACGAGAAGACACAGTGGGGCCCTCTGAGCATACAAGCTGTAATAAGTGAAGTGATAAGTTCTTATATGAACTTTAAAAATTAAAGATATTCATTACATGTTACATATATCACTTTGGAAATAATGGCATGTTTCTTGCCTGCATCTGGAAGAAGTGTCATGTCAAGATTGAGCACTCTACACCAAGGTGCCCATGGCAACACGGAACAGAGGCCTTTCCTGCCTAGAGTCTCCACTGCCCACGGCTAGCCGGGCTTTGTCTATTGTTCCAGCCTTTTCCCATCGCAGAAAGGAGGCAAGGGGGATTTAGAACGTCACCCACTCAGTGAATCCAATTAATCATTTAGCAGAGTTCTAAAGGGAAGTCACTCTGAAGGAAATGAGACAGGGATGGATTTGGAACTACCAGAAACTGACATGCAGCCAGTATTGGATTGGGTTCAACTTGAAGTCAGAACGACTTCATGTTTTACCATCTGCCACCCCAAGAACCTAGTAAAGTCTGAATAGTACGGTCCACAGGGATTCACATGTGAGGAGATGTTTTGCTTTTTTCTAATGCCATTTGAAGAACATAAAACCAGAATAAATAATGTTGGGGCTTGTCCAGGAACACAGTTAGTAATTAGGAACCGCAGAAAAGATACATCACGTCTGCTGTGCGGCGGGTCCAACCAAATGTCCCGTCTGCTCCTCCATCCTCCACAGAGCCTCACACGTTCCCAATGTAAGACTTCCTACCCACACAATGGGAAGCATGGTTTCAGATACTCGGAGAACACAGGTGAGTAAGTGTACCCGCATCCTCCACCTGCAAACACAAGCACCAGGTTTCAAACCACAGCTCCAGATCACGGTGGGAGGCACATACATTGCTGGAAAGAGCCAAGAACATGGCACAGAAATAACCCTGCCACATCCTCACGTTCTAGACTCGCGTGCAGGTAGACTGCATCAAAGATGGCAAGGGACTCACAGAGTTCTCCTTTCTCACAAGTGTGTTCTCACAGAGACATCGGTCCGTTGGATGCTTTCCTGACAGGACATGACTATGGCATTGTCCTGGGTGCTCCTTTGGCTGATTCTCCTCGCCCTTTGTAGAGATGTTGTGTACACATTTTTTCACAGTCCCATCAAGAGCGTGCCCAGTGACTGAGGGATCCTCGTGATGTAAAGGAGGACAAAGGACAAGGTGTCAGCACCCTCCAGGAGTCCTGTCTCCTTAAAGCACGATCCTGCTGAAGCTAACCCTGGGAAGCAAAGATAAGATGAACAGTGTGCTGGGTGTAGCTCTGTCTAGCTATGCTCTGCGATCTCCACCGTCTCAAAAGTACTGCCTCTGGGGCATTTTGCTGGTTTAACAATGACCATGTAGCAAACATGTACTGGATTAAAGTTTGTCCGAAAGGCACCAAGCTTTGCCCTTCCCAGGAGGGTATCCAAGCAGATGATAAGCAGGAAATAATGTGGCCTGTGCTCAGACGGCCCCTGACCTGCACGAGGATGCTCAGAGGAAGGATTCCCAAGCCTCAGCTGTGAGGTCCTCTGTGAAGAGGAGAGAGCAAGTTAGGAACTAATGGGTCACCCCACTTTCTACACAGAGTGTCACCCTTCTTTTCAATCTGGACGTTCACAAGGGTGAAGAGTGGCAGCTGCCCCTTGTCACTGAGTGACCTGCTTAGTCAGGGAAGGGACTGAGAGGGCTAGTTCTTATATGTGCTTCTGAGCTGCGCCAGAACGCAGCTTGCCGAGAATGGCAGGCTGGAGAGAGGGGGTTATTCTAACACAGTGACTGTGAAGCAGAAAAATAGCACATTGCCTTGGACGGATGTGAAGCCGCTTGAGAAAGTGGTTGTGGCTGGGAAATAGCACCCCATGGCCGGGCAGGTAGGACTCGCCTCTACTACGTGTATGGGTCAAGGAAGCAACACAGACGCCTGAGTCAACATGCCGAAAGTTTAAACGGGTTCGTTAAAATAATTGTTTTTAGCTCCTACTGAAGATAGTAGGGCACATTTGTGTGTCTGTGGAAATCTACATAATCTTTCTGGATGTGACATTCTCCCTGAGCAAGCATTGGATGTATGCAAATGAGCGACTCCGTCTCAATGTGTCCTTGTTTCTCAATATGCTTGACACACTCCCAAACCCATCCTGACTTCTTCCCCATCTTCCATTCTTGACATCCAACTGGTTTCTGTGCCCTGGGTTTTGTTTCTATCCACTGAGTACAAAATACAAACCTTCAGAACAGAGCATCCCAGTTGGAGAGCAGGGCACCCCCCCCCCAAGTCCCAGAGGAGAGCAGGGAACAGCCCTCCGAGCCCCAGAGAGCAGGGAACCATGGCCCTCGAAGCCCCAGAGAACAGGGCACCACAGCCCTCTGAGCCCCAGAGAGCAGGGCGCCACGGCCCTCGAAGCCCCAGAGAGTGGGGCGCCACAGCCCTCTGAGCCCCAGGGTTACCGAAACCCCACCCCGAGGAAGGCCCTGCTAGGAAGCTGACAGAAGTCAATGAAAAAAAAGTATTAAACAAAGTGTGGGCAAATCAAATGTGGTGAAATTTAAAAAGGTCTCTTCACCCTGGACTGTAAGATTGGTTCAACTTAGGAAAATCAATTAATTCAGTAGACTGTATTAATGTAATAAGACACAAAAGACTTACTGCCGCTCTCTTAGAACAGAAAAACATGATACAATCTAACCAATTTATATGAAAAAAAAAACATTAAAGATAAGAAATGATGTCGTGGCCTAACTAATCTTCATTTCTAAGACCAGAAATCTGATGAGACTGCCCTCACCGTGGCTGCTCACTGATTTCCTGAGCTTATAGCAAGGGCACCTTGGTGAGAAAACAAAAAGAGACACCTGAGATTAGAAAGTAAGGACTGACCCACAAACTCGTGGAGGACAGGGAGAGTCTAGAAAAACCCTTTAGTTACCGTCAGTCAGCTGTTGCCGAAAGGCTTCAGACCACTCAATGGGAGAAGAAGCATCTTTGCAGTAAGCAGTGCTAGGAAAGCAGAAGGTGCCTGTGTGCAGGAATGCAGCCTCACACTGCACACAAATGCAGCCTGCAAACAGATCATGGGACTAAGAAGGGCTAAAGCCACAAGGCCGTAAAATGCAGGAGTGTAGGTCTGAGCAACCTGGGAGGAGGCGAATAGTTTGTATCTGACACCGGCTGCAGTGACAGATGTGAACACGGATGCATCTAACTGCATCATAACCTGTCACTCTTGTGTCTCCTGTGAGGCACCGTCGAGACCACAAAACACAAGCATTGGTCAGGATAAAGTGCTCGTATAACCCAACAGTAAAAAGACCGACCCTTACGATGGCTGGCAAACCTGTGTTTATGGACAAAATAAAAAGAAGCACAGAAAAGTACTCAGAGTTTTAGTAACTAAGGAGATGCTAATAAAAAGTATGAGAGACACTAAATGTCTGCCGCAGCCTGAAGACGGAGAAATTAATTAGAGGACAGCATGCGCTGTAGAGATGAAGAGGTCTGAGCCCCAGCACCGGTGGGATCATGGTAAAATGGTACATCCACTTTGGAAATCAGTCTGTCCACTCTGCCACATGTTAAATATAGAGTCGTCACAGGACTCAGAGCGTCGTCTCCTGGGGATACAGGAGACAGAACGGAAAGTGAATGTCCACAACAGAAACGCGAATGGTAACATGCACGGCAGCATGCATTATTCACGATAGCAAAACAGATAAATGACAAAAGCCGAAACTGTGGAAACTGTGTCAGTGCTCATCCACTGAAAGAGGAAAATAAACCCACGAAATTGCGTGTCACTGACTTTAAAGAGAACGGACATTGATTCCAGCCACAAAGTGACTGAAACATGGAAACGCTGTGTGAAAATAGTGTGAGAATCTAAAGACACAGAAACAAATGGGAGGATGCCAGCAGCAGTAGGAGGAGCAGGGAAGTCAGGGCAGGAACTCAAAATAGGAACCTGGAGGTAGGAGCTCAAGATGATGGGCCACATAGTGTGCTGTTTACTAGCTTGCTCATTGTCCACTCAGTGTGCATTCTTATACAACTCAAGACTACCTGCGCATGTCTGGCTACACCCACAGCGGGCTGGACCTTTTGCTATTAACCAAGAATCAAGAAAATATCAAGAAGGCTTGCCTATAGGCCAATCTCATGGGGACATTTTCTCAAATGACTCTAGCAGGTGTCAGGTTGTTAAAATAAATAAATAAATCTAACCAATACGCAAGCTTTCTCCTTTCTTTTCTCAAGGCACATCTCACTTTCCATCATGGAAATCTTAAAGCCATCATTTGGTGAGAATCCAGTTTGCTCCTTCCTCAGCACCATCCTCCATCACTGATGGTTACAAGTCCATATCATCCTAATCGTGGACTAAATGAGGACTTTCGTGTTCCTTCCTCAAGGGCTACCTCATCTCTTCAAACCTCTTCTTCACCATCTCACAATTTAACCCTGTGGGGAATAGGAGAGGTGATGCCCATCTACAAGTGATGTTCCCATATTTCAGGTCTGGGAGCCCTCTGACAATCTATGGGTCTTCTGCAAAGTCTGTGGGTATGCCCAGGGAAAGCTGACCTAGGCAGTACAGTTCTTGACTATATAATGTCGTTGATGGTCAAACCCTGTCTGTCTCTAAAATTCCACTTTTAGCTGCTTCTTGTGTGCAGTGCAGATAACCCTGTGGCTGCACAGTGCTCTTGCTAGGATGTTACTGCTGATGATTCAAGGGTTCCCCCCCCACACACACTGCACCTGCTTCCCAAAGTTATGTGGCTATCTTGGTTGCTTCCATTGGCTATATTAATTATAGTAGCCTACTTACCCTGCCCAGAAATCTCTGTCTTCATATATGTGCCTCTGTGAATGAACAAATGAAGGTGTGATAAACTAGTACCCTCAAGGTACCTATGTTTTACATCTTTCATTTTTCTCAGTCAGTTGCTGCTATGTAATGTCACATCTTATAACAATAAAGTCGATGACTGTTGGAGCCTGGGGAAATTTCTCAGTCAGTAAAGTGCCACCCAAGCACAAGTGTCTGGATTTCCATGCCCAGTGACCCTACTCTAAAGTCAGGCTTGAAACCACCCTGCAATCCCAACAGGTATAGCAGAAGACAGGAGCACCTTTGGAGCCTCTAGGTCTGGCAGTTTAGACAAATTCATGACCTTCATGTTCAGTGAGAGACCCTATCTCAAAAACCAAGGTGGAGAGCAATTGAGGGATACTTTTGACAACCTTTGGTTTATATGCACGCATGTTCCCCCACATATATAAAAAATGTGCTATGCATTGTATGGAATAAAATGCACAAATGTGATAACACAGGTCAACAGACCTCAATCTTGTATGTTCAGACAGGTCCTGTTCAGATCAAATTACAAAATATTTTCTTTGTTCTAGAAGCTCCCCCCCATGACCTTATTTTTCTGTCAAGAATCTATTTTTTCTTCTGCTATTATAAATCTTGAACTTCATGCAAGTGAACCAGGTCATAAATGTAACACTTTCAAAATATCTCCCACCAGGTTCGTGTGAGATTTTAATTCGGAGGGTTTTTCTTCACAGCCATCACAGTTATTACACTTTGAAACACTTCATTAACACCTACAAGTCGAGTTGGAAGATCTGTGTCTGTAGTTCCTCTAATGCAAACAGCTTAGACATAAGTGTTAATGGTCACAGTAATTTTCTGAAAATGTCTATTAAAATTATCACCATTGAGCTATTAGATAGGTGTCAAATTCCATTCTTCTGTGCACGTTGAAATTGCATGCATAAAAATAGACCTTGCTTTTCTTAATGAAGTCTTACTTCTTGTCTGTGTGTCTTTTCGTTGTTATTTCTTGAGTCAGGGTCTCGCTATGTAAGTTCTGGCCAGCCTGGAACCCCTCCCTCTGTAGACAAGATTGGCCTTAAACTCACAGAAATCCTTCCAAGCCAGGTTTAAAGTTGGTCAACACCATGCTGAGACTGTTTGTAAATTATCTGCTCACCCCTCCTTTTTCTTTATATTCACGATAGACCGGTTCTGCTGCACTCTCTACCCTGCTGGACACTCAAAGGTGGCAGAGTAAACATTGTGATGTCAGCACCTCATTAACATGTACAGGAGGTGCCCCTGGTACATCCATCTGCTGTAATGTATGATGTATGTATGTATGTATGTATGTATGTATGTATGTATGTATGTATGTATGTAATGTCATGGAGGATATAGAGGCAGAGCCAGCAAGCAATCCCAGAAAAGGGGAGCAGGGAGGGGAGAGAGATGCTGTGTATCACCCTCCACCCTTGAGCCTGATGTTCCTACAGCCTGTGACTCTCCTCATCTTTTTCTGTGTCTCTTCTGTATCCATGTTTTTATCTTGTCTCCTTCTCTACGTGTGTCTAACAGGAAGGGCTAAGGTTGACGTGGCACCGAAGGGCAAGGAGGGTAATTGAAAAGGAGATAGGTATGAACCTGGGAAAGAGAAGGAAAGTGAGGCCAGGAGTTGCAGAACATGATGCATGCAATATCTAAGAGTCGGCTTTAAATTGACATTGACCACAAATGGGGTGCAGGACTCCATGGTCAAAGTGGCCCCTGTGATGGGAACTTCGTGGTGAACCTGGTCTTGCTCTTTCATGCCCAAGGGCTCACACTTCCTTGCTTAGTCTTCATGCCTCTGTTCCCTCATTTACTACAGAGTGAGGAGCAATAGTGGTGCCCACGTGGCTCACTTATGAGCATTAGCTGAGTGGATACTTAGGTTACAGTCGCAGAAATGTCTGGCACATTGGGATTGTTTTTTCTTTATTGTACACAGTCAGGCTTGCCTGTTTGTCTCTAAATTCTCAAAAACACAACAGGTTTTAAGTAGAGGGGGACAGAGGTGAGGAGAAAGGGCCGCCTTCTGCTTGCCCATTCCTCTTTTGTCCTTGACAGCTACAAATCCTGCTTCAGTGAACTCCCCTCCCACCCCTCAAAGCCTCCTCCAGTGGTATAACCAGAATGGGTTGGCATCGTCTGGTTCTTGTGGCTCTTTCCTTGTGACCTGGATATTCAATGATGTTTTAGACTTTGTTGGAAATAAAGAAAACTCAAGGTTTTAGCTTCAAATAATACCTGGCAAGAAAGAGGCTTTCATTTGACGTCAGGAAACAGAAAACCCTGCACTGAAACACCGAGTTGCTTAGTACAAGAGGAAAAGTAAAATACAGGATTGCAGGAATGCTGAGATGAATTTAAGCTAAATGCACGTGTAGGTTAATTGAGTTTGATATAAAATCTGAAGGATGGGTAGAAGGGCAATTAAATTAAAACTACTGAAAAGGACAAGTCTGTAGCTAGGTGCAGTGGCACACACCTGGAGGCAAAGATGGGAGCATCTGAGGCTAGCCAGGTTCCCACAGTAAGTGTGTGTGTGTGTCTGTGTGTGTGTGTGTATGAATAACACAGGCATGTATATGTTCTATAGTTCATTATCTATCAGTTGGGAAATATGAAAAGATATTCCTATATACAACTTGTTCAAAATTTATTTTATCTTTTCCAAGAACACTTGTATTATTTTCAGTAAACAGACAACTGTTTTTCTTCCAAATGAGCCAAGAGGCAGAGAATATTCCATCACTACTTTGCTTGCCCACACAGCACACGCACACACACACACACACACACACACACACACACACACACACACGCATACATGCACACATAGTCATATACTAACAGCACCCTGCTCTGATTCACTCCACTGTTAGGATAAACAAACGTGGGTTCAACTTCAAACATTAGTGGGAGGGAGAGAGGGGTGCTCCTCCCTGCTTATTCTAACATGCATGTTGCAGTGATTTCAAAGTTTGCTTTGCATTTAAGTGAAAAAATATACACAAGTACCTCACAAATGTTTCTGCCTAGATGCTTGGGAGTATTCAAAACATTCTATTTCCATTAGAGGAAAAAAATTTCAAGAGGCACGTGGTTGACCAGATGCCCCAAACAAGCAATGAGAACACACAGCAAGCATCTGAGCCCATGTGTCAGCATCAAAGCTCATTTATACACATGTTGTTGCTTAAAGAGCATCCACGAGCCTTATTTGCGGCAGTCTTAGATGTGCGTTCTTTCTCTACATGGCCACTCTATGACAACAGCAGAATAAGGGTGGGGGATACTCTTGGTTCTGACATGGTAACATGTTAATGTTTTCTCTGAGGCATGAAAGCCTTGTTTAGTATGTCAGCACTCTGGTGATACATGGAGGGCAGTGCACAACTGCCCCTACCTTGCCTCTAGTTAGGCAAAACTGTGCCTTTCCCCACCCTTTGCCACAGGTTCATATACATGTAATGACAATGGTTATTGTTCTCTCCTTAGACGTATGAGGCCATTGTGGAACTCTGTGCAGTCCTGTTTCTGACAGTCATGGTTTAATGGACAGACTGAATTCAGTGTTAGCCTCAGAGGTGGGTGCATCAAGAATGGGAGCCTAAGCAGAGACAGGTAAACCGGTGGCTGAGGGGCCAGTCCAGCCTCCAACAATAGGGCCCACTGAAGGCTTCAAGAGAATTCCAACTGTAGTATGTCCCTTTCTCTGCTGCCTTTGGGAAGAGACCATATAAGGTTGAAGGGTTGGAAATCATTAGACTAAAGTCATGGCCACAGGCGAGCTCAGGACCCCACCCACCAAGAATCTCCGATGATGGTGATAGGAAGCCTGAGCTTGCACCTCCCAGGCATCTTGGTAATGGTGGTGTGTCCCATTTGTTGCAGGTTCTTGAGCGGCTTCATCAGTGTTTGAAGCCCTAATCTGCTCCTGGAGTTGAGTCAGGCTGCCCTGCCTGTCTTAGAGTCTGACATAGTTTATTTCTTCATTTGTTGACAGTGGCCTTGTAACCTGAAGCCTTAGTGATCTTATTGCTTAGATGAAATTCCTGGCAAAAGAAGCTTAAGGGAGGAAGGGATGCCTTAGCTCAGGGGCTGAGAGGATGTAGTCCATCATGGTGGGAAAGGCGTGGTGGCAACACCAACTAGCTGTGACAGTAGAGGCCAGAGAGACGGGTCAGCTGGCACAGACAGACAGGAAGCATAGAGAATGGAATGTTTGTGTTTTGTTTGTCTTCACTTTTGTTGCTTTTCATCCCACATGGTGGATGACACTCATATTCAAAGTGGGTCTCCTGCCTCAGTTAAACCACTCTCCGGAAATTTCTTCCCAGAGACTCAGAGCTGTGTCCTGAGTGGATCTAAACCACATCACGATGATAATAAAGGTGACCCCACTGAGCACGTGCTCTCTACTGGTGCTGACATTTGAGGGTTTCCATCTTTAATTCTGTGACTGAATACTATGTGAAAATGGATGAACTATTGGACCAGGAATTATCTACAAAAAGATTGGAAAACTGGCTCCCATTGTGTATTGCCTGTGGCATGGTTTCTCGGTAGACCTGGGGTGAGCTATCTGATCCGGAACACAGTAAACACACCCCAGGAGCAAACACACATCGCCAAGTCCACCAAATGCCTGTCAGCACAGCAGCACTCTAGGGCCACCTTTTTTTTTTTTTTAAGAGTTGGGGAATAATCTACCTTATTTGAAAGAAAAAAATACCTCGTGTGTAATAATGATTACATTTAAAAGACAAAAATAGCTTGTGTTTGTGTCAGAAATAGTGTGAACAGTGAGCAGTTGTTTGATGCATAACAAATGAAAAGTGCTTTTGAGATATTCTTGGCATCTTCACTGATCACAACAGGGTGTTGTAAAAGTGCTGTAAAATAATAAAGTCACTTGTGTTTTACTTGTCATGAGCTTTCTGGCAGTGGAAATCAGTTCCCTTCAAATGCTTGTATTTAATATTATGCTTAATGACCAATTCCACAACATAAATGAATTTCTAGGAATGAATATATTCCAACCTTAGTTCTGCCTTACTGCTGCCATCAAATCTGATATTATCCATAAAATATGTGATTCAAAGAGCTGCGATGTCATCTTTGTGATCACTACAGAGCTGGGTTTCTTAGGAAAGTTATATTTCAGGAAGTGCAATAAATTTTAAGTCATTCTTTGCCCAATGTTATGAAAGTTAATAGAATCCAATTTATGCTCCCATCATAGTTCCACTTGAATAAGGAACTAGGTCTTGCTTGATGGGACTGGGGAAGGAAAATGCATCCCTTTTGGTTGTGCATATACTCTAAGGTTTACAAAATCAATCCAAAGTCAATCCAAGACAACTTGAGGGTGTGTGAAAATGACAAGTACACATAGCTCAAACACATCTCATGCCCAGTTTACATACGTCTCATGTACGTTTATGTACATCTCATACATAGTTCATACACAAATCATGCACAGCTCATAGACAGCTCTACTGTTGTTCCTCTCGACGTTTCAGTATGGCATTCTCAATGCCTTCAAACACCAACACAAATTAGGACTGTGGACTCTCAAAGAAGATCACCATAAAAATGCACTACCTTGCAGCCAGGTCTCCAGTAGCTGGCAGAGTTCATAACTGGGTGAGAATGGGGATTGCTTCCCTCTGACAAAGTGCATAGCATATGAACGTGGTCAATAGAGGTGGGGCTTCCAGATGAGCTGCAGCTCAATTTCTCTATGTTCTATGACATAAGTGAATGCTATCTTCAGCACTAGGGTCTTACCATCAGGTTGTAGAAGGTAACCAGTAGCCTTGACAATAACTTTTAATGCTTGGGACCTAAGGGAAACTGTTGGCCAGTGACTCAAAAAGATATAAATTTTCCCCAATGCTGGGGTTTTTATTTGATGGTTTGTAATGCCCAGCTGGGTATTGTCCCACATGTTATATGTTAAATAAACTTACCCTGGGAGAGGAGAGTCTGTTTTCTTTAATGGGGTGATACTAGGTATATTCAGCCACACTCCAGGAATAATTAGGCAACACAAATTAGACTCCATGCTTTCGTTTTAAAGAGATACAGAACGTGAAATTGAGTTGGGGGAGGGGGAAACCATGGTCAAAATACATAGTATGAAATTCTCAAAGAATAAATAAAAACATTTTAAAAATAAAAATATATTGACCTACAAAAGTAACCACGTACACATTTTCATTGTAAGTGGCTCACAGATGACCTTCTCTGGCTAACTAGCTATTAAAACATGACATTTATGTCTATTACAATAGAGCCTGGGAGACCATGTGTTCCCTTCTGATTGCAGTCCAGAAAAACTTCATTCCCTGGCTTAGGTTGTGCAGTTTAATTCATTGCAGTCTGCAGAGGTAGCAAAATCCTAAATTTTAAAGCTGTGCAGATCAACAGCTTTCTGTGGGTAATTTAAATTTTGCATTCTGCATAGATAACCAAACGCTGCCTTGTGAACGCGCTTCCTGGCTAGAGGCAGATCCAAGCACTCCCATCCTAAGGAGGGGCTATTTTGAGCTGGGGATGGCCATTTCATATTCACACACAGCAACTGGTGGCACCTAAAAATAATGAGCTTGGCCACCAGCTAAGAATCCTATCCTATCGGGGCAACCGACAGGGAGCCCCAGTCAGATTCAGGATGCCTGTAAGGCACACACACCCCCTCACCCATCAGCTCAGCAGAGTCTTCTGCATTTTGAAAGCTATTGAGAAGCCATTAGCACGCAGGACTGGGAGGGAGAGCCGCAGTGCAGCACACCTCCACACTAGCGGAAGGCTGTGGCCGCACGTGAGCACCAATTAGAGCGACCCTTCCCAGGATTGTGGCACTGGAGTGTGTCAATCAAGGGCGCAGGGATAGCACGTGCGTGCCGCGGCAGTGGCTCAAACCCACCCCAGGGGCTGCTCTGAACTCCAGCTGCTGAATGAAAATGAGTTTGATGCTATCTGTAAGAGCGGGAGCAGGAGCCCCTGCTCAGTAATGCATTCTGAGGTGCCCTGTTACCTGAGCAGGAACCCTAAATTATGCATTTCTTGGGGACAGCAGTCATAGCAGAAGAGAATGCTGGGACCCACGGGAGGATTCACGCCTGAGAAGGGACAATGTCTCACTATCAGTTTATCAAATGCTGTAAGTAGACTCGCTGACTTGTGTGCGTGTGTTTATATGTTTGTCTTTTTGAAGTGTTCTTTTAAACATATGCCAAAATTAAGGCAGGTGTTCCGGCGTGTGGCATCCATACGGGCGACACACGAATCGGTCACTGTGAAGGGGAGTTGACAGGCTGAGTTCCATTTCATTTCAGATTCTAAAATAGTTCTCTCTTTAAATGCTGTAGTGTGGAAAATCCTTAGGATGCTGCATTTTAAAAAAGATATTTTAAAACAGAGAAAGAAAAATATATACATCAACAAAAGTTGTTGGGGATTCCCACACTATTAAGATGTCTGGATAATGTTTGCACAAGTTCCTTGGCAAAGGTGTGGCTGAAGTCGTTTGGTGATTTCTCTCACTGCCGAGCTGCGCTTTCCAGTGTTTCTCTCCTCCGCCTATCCTTGGGTCACCCTTGGCTGGGAAGTTTTGTCCTTGTGCTCTTCACCTGCAGAAGCTGTGCCCAGCTCTGCAGAGATGGCTGTAGGGTACAGACAGCCAGCCAGCAGTTCTCTGGATGGGTTTAACGTTGGAGTCCCAGCAGGGTTCTCTGAGCCAGACTCTGCTTGCACCTAAACCTCCTGATAGTGGCAAGGACTAAGAGGACATTTTTAGAGCAAACCCGGCTTACTGAGTAGAATTCTTTTCTCCTGAGCACTTCTGAAAACTTCTGTGTGTTCATATCTTACCTTAAAGTGACAGGTGACATTGCTGGAGACCAGATTGCTAGTGAGATTACGGGTTTGCTGACAAGGACATGCCAATGTTAATCAAGCACCTCGTTGAAGGAATGTGGTTGAAATGGATCTTGCATTTTGTTTTAAAGGAGGCTGAAATGAATGGTTGAGGAAAAAATAGTTGTCTTGTTCTTATTTTTGTTGGATAATGGACAAGAGGGTGATAGCTCTGTATTATTAAAATAAATTGCCCCGCTCAGAAGCTTTGCTTCCAGAACCAGAGTGTACTGATCAGTCTGTAGATTTGGGAATTAACTTTAACCGATAAAAGCTGTGACAGGGCCGCATATTTGAGAAGCACTGAGTAGTCTTTGTTTAACCCCTTAAGTGACTGGCCTGCTAACACACATTGTGCGTTACCCCTGGCTGGTTTCCAAACGGCGGCTCACGTTTTACTGCAGCAGCAAGGTACTGTCATGTTCCTCAAGAGCCTCTGGAGAGGGAATTCCCAAAACCGCCTGCATCATTTCACCAGGGAGCCTGGGCTCATTCCAGAAGATGAACACACACCTGGTGGAGCGAGCAAGCACGTAGCCACCGGGCATGGGCAGAAGCACAGCAGGATGGGATGGCAAGGGCTTGGGGGAGGAGGAGGAACCTCGTGGTGGCCAGACGTTACATGAGGCCACCCCGTCTCCTTCTGCCTCTTGTAAGTGTCCAATGTGACTAGGATTTTGTACCCATGGAAGAGACATGGACCTAGTGGGATGCTCTAGGCAAGTCTCATCACTGGTCACTGTTAGAGACCAAAGCAGATTTAATGAACGTAATGAATTAATAATAATGCTAATTAATGCAGATATTTCAAACGCTTGTGGAAAGCATTCCTGATGAATTTACCAAAGTAATTAGGAAGTACTCACAGCTCACCTGTTTCCTGAGCCATTAGCTACGGAGGAGAACCGCCCTCCAGAGCCACCTCCACAGAGGACTTCAGAAGCTGGGTTTTACTATGGCAGAGGCAGCCAATGGCTGCTTCATAGCATAGAATTATGGATTTTTTTTAAGGATCTCTTGAGTGCAGGAGTTTAGCTTATTTTTATTTTATGTGCACTGGTGTTTTGCCTGCAGGTATGTCTGTGTGAGGGCATCCGATCCCCTGGAGCAGGAGTTACAGGCAGTTGTTAGCTGGCATGTGGGTGCTGGGAACTGAACCCAGGTCCTCTGGAAGAGCAGCCAGTGCTTTTTACAATTGAACCTTCTCTCCAGCCCAGAACTGTGGGTCTTGGTGGCATCTCAAGAAATGGCTAAACAAGGAGAACTGTGAGGAGGTTTTATTGACAAAGGACCTTCAGTGTCCTCAGGTTCTCTGGCTTTGTCCATTATTGTGACCTAATGCTCTTACACTCTCTGTCCATACTCGCTCCTTCCTCTCCATGCCTGTGCTACATCTTGGCTTCTTCTTCTACATCACAGGTTCATAGATTTGGTCTTTTAGCCATGAATCGTAACTGTCTTATTACATTTCCTTTACTACTGTCTGAACATAATAACACCTTAACTGTGTCTTCAATACCTGAGTTTTTTTTTCTCACTTAGTCTGCTTTATTGACAAAGCTTTTGTTGGGGTTTTCATTTGATCTCTTGATTCATGTCTAGGATTTCCATGGGTTTCATGTGTTAGGGTCTCTATCCACTGAATGTCTCTCTAGGTTACAAAGTTTCTCTTCCAAGTCTTGAGTGAATTATTTATTTTATTAATGGGCTGATTGGAACCCTCTGTGAGATCATTTATAATAAGAATTGCCCTTATAAATTCTTACTGGAATTTTAATCATTTCAATGTCTTTAGGTTTCTCTATTGAATAGTTAGGAACTGGTGGATGAGCCTCTTTTGTAGTCTACCACACTATTGTATTCTATGTTGTCAGGATTTTCTGGAATTACTATTTATTTCCAGCTTTGTATGGTGGTATTTCTAGTGAGCTGCCTTTTTTTGGGGGGGGGTGTCTATCACCTATAACCACTCAAAGGTGTGAATGTGAATTGATCCAACAGCAACAACGTCAAATCAAGCCTAATACAGTGACACGGTAGCAGGCAATCAAAGACAACTGCCACACAACTAGTCCTGTACAGAACAGTGAGAACAGCGTAGCAGAGACTGCAAAACTCAAACTGACAAATGGAAAATTAATTAAAGTAGAAGGCTAAAATTAAATGGGGCAGTAGAAAAATGGAAAATAGCAGGAAGTAAATTCAATAAAAGAAAAAAAGAAATAATCAAATAAAGTAAGAACAGAAAAAAGCAAGAGACAAAAATTACTCATTGAAAGAGTAAGACAAAATAGATAGAGCTATAACAAATAAAACCAAAAGATTAAAAAAAATAAAGTATGAAAATGACAATAATATAAAGGATGAAGACTGGAGACGTTTCTTCCTGACTTTAGTATTTGGGTTTTCCAAGTCTAGGGACAGGATGCAAACTGTAAGGTAGAGTCTGTGGTAGTTTCTCTCTGTTCCCAGTGTACACACTCCAGCACTGAGCCTGAGAATTTCATGTCTGTCCATTAGGAGTGTCTGTGTGTCTCAATAGTTCCATAAACTGAGCCATGCAGGTTCCCATTCACTTCAGAAGACCCTCTGTTGGCCAATGGAATGTCTTCTGAGTGCACTGGAGAGCTGGAGGTGCAAACAGAACAGAATTCTGCACTGGAGATCTGGGAGTGAAAACAGAACAGAATACTGCCCTTCAGAGCTGGGGGTGCAAACAGAACAGAATTCTGCACTGGAGAGCTGGGGGTGCAAAAACAGAACAGAATTCTGCAGCAGAGCTGGAGAACCCAGGGAACCAAACCCTCTGCCCACAGCTCCCAGTGTCTTCATACCCAGACCACCAAGGCCACCCCTTGGGAAGGAGGATGCTAGGCCACCTGAGCGATTCCACATGACCCTCCAAATGTGATTCCGAGCTTTGTCTGGCCCAAAAGCAAACCAGGCACAATAGGGATACCATCTCCAGCAGTGGAATGACCACTGTCCCCGATCTCAAGACTCTCTTCTCTGCAGCAATTTCACAGGCTATCTCCTACCACAGAAGGTAGCCCTCACCTATGTACTGCCGACTGAGAATCCCCCTGCATCCGTCACCTTGGGTTTCTGCCTCTGTCTCTTCATCCTTATCACCACACAATGCCTTTCTCTTCCCAGATTGTGTGATGCAGACCCTCAGCAGGATCCCTGTCATGCTAGCCTCTTGATTTTGAATTCCCAGAAAAACGCAGTGCCAAACACTAGACACCCTCTCAAAAGGCTACAGCAGTCTGAACTGTGATGAGTTGAGAATGTGTTATTCCCTAGTGCCGGCCTAACAAGCAGGAGCCATTTTGACAAGATCACGACTCAGTTTAAGACTGGGGAGAGCTCTGGATTTCCCCTGGGAACCCCAATGTCTTGTCACTGGGACTGCACCTTGTAGCTTCTGTCTCCCCAGGAATTGGAGACATTCCTGTCTGGTTCCCAGTGCTTCTTCCTGACCTCTCTCTTCTCTTTTGATTGCTCACTCTCTTTATGTCCCGTTATTAGGACTCCCTAGGAAGTGACAGGATGGAGTGAGGGAGTCAGAAACATGAGCTCTCAGGACAGCCTGCAGAGTAGACAGACCAACAAGCAAACTGCCTGGAGGCTGCAGTGAGCATGCTCTAAACATTAGCGGAGACATCCTCGCCTCCAGGACTTAACGGTTGTGTTTTAACGTTTTAATTTTTTCCAAAGTGATAGATAACAAAATACTTCTTATTTCTGTGTTTTTATCCACTCAAGATGGTTGCACAGGGAGCTCACATTACCTGCAGTGTTCTTCTCTAGAAAGTCATCCCTTCATATTTTTTGCCACCTAGTTACTGCACGCCAGTCTCCACAACATGCTATACTGAAGCACTGAGCCCTTCTGCTCTTTATTTATGTCCAGTTACCTACATAGTAGCCTGACACCCTGGTCCTCCTCCTCCAAAATGCAGCATGATGCCTCTGCTCCCGCAGGCTGCCACTCTGTCTCTCCTCTCACAGGTGGGGTTTCTCAGCTCCTTTACAGGCTGTCCGGCTATGCACTATGTTTATATGTATATGTGGATTTCCATTGCTCAAGGGATTCGCTATCTAGGAGTTATGACATGTAGCCACGTGTAGGCTTTTGCTGAAACCGGCTGTAGATTCAGTGGGTGTTAAAAAGGCACCCGCAAATGGCATGCCTTGCTATGAGGAAGCCCTGTTCACAGGGAGGCACCAGTTCTGCAGGGAGGGAAGAGAGCTGGAGACGAGTCAGCCTCCCGGGAGGCAGCGAGAAGGCATACAAGGTTGAGTCGATCTTCAGGAAGCTCCTGAGGGGAAAGCTGGCGAGAACAGAAGTCCTTTAGGAAGTTATGAACACTTGGAGAATTCAGAGAATGAGCAGAGGCGCCTTCATGGGCTGTGCAGGCATGGGCAAACTCCGCCTAGGGGGGCGTGGCTCAACCACAGGAGAAAGGGCGGGGCCAATGGGCTGAGTTTCCAGTTCTTTCATTTCTGAGTGTGAGGACTGGCGTTATCCCTGTGTCAGAGCTGCCCGCTAGTCCTGGAGAGCTGGTATTGAAGGAAAGACTGTGCGAGGGAAAAGGAGGGAAGCTGCCCTGGTGATGGCTTCAATCAGGATGGCAAGTTTAGGATGCTAAGGCATGTCTGACGAAAGCACTGGTTTCACAATTGAAATCTGAAAACGAAATTTATGCCCTGGCAATGCCGAAGCTCACATGGGCAGCCCATATATTGCTGCTCTGTTGAACTTGTCCTTATTGGGTTTCATGGTCTAAGTTGATGAGGACAACTGACCAGGTTTCTTTTTCAAGAGGGCACAAGATCTCATTACAGATGGTTGCGAGCCATATAGTTGCTGGGAATTGAACTCAGGAACTTTGGAGGAATCAGTGCTCTTAACCACTGAGCCATCTCGCCAGGTATCACAGTTGGGTTGATTGAATTTAGCATCCTGATAGAAGCAGAAGTTTTGCTCTTTTGCTCTTTTTACCTGTTCTCTTGGAGTGAGTTATTCATCTCCCAGATTTCTGTGCGTGAAGTCCAGAAAATGCCTAAAGTTGTGCCATTTGGCTCCAGCAGAGCCTTCAACACACCAGATCCAAAAATTTGGAATGCCCCAGTCGAAGCTTTGCCTCTCTCCTCCCATAAAGTCTCAGTCAGGAAAGGTTGAGAACCCTGCAACCAAGCGAGGACTCTTCCTGGGCACAGCAGGAACTGAGACTCCCCCAACAGTACAGGCGGGAAGTGCCCAGAGGAGATGGCTCAGCATGGAACCGCACTTGTTGCATGGGCCAGGCAGCTGAAGGCCAATCCCTGGAACCCTTAGCAGGAGGAGAGGGCAGACTTCCCAAAAGCTGTTCTCTGATCTCCTTATGTATCTAGTGGTGTGTGCACACACACCACACAAAAACACACGCATATGCATAATGTAGAAAATGATGATGATGATGATGATGATGATGATGATGATGATGATGATATAATAAAAGAAGAAGGAGATCAAGAAAAGGAAGAAGCAGAACTATCAAAGACCTGTGTAAAGAGATTATCCTTGAAAAGCAACTGGAAGAGAACAGCAGCGGAGCCCATGAAGCTGCCTGAATGGATCCTGGGATCACTAACACCCTTGAGAAGGAAGAAGAGTAGATGAATCTGAAAGAGAATTGGAACCAATCAGAGGAGGTGTTGGGGCAGATTTGGATGTTGAGAAGGCTGAAGGGAAGGGAGTTGTAACATGCAACTGTGTGTGGTTGTGTTTGTAAGCATCAGGTGGGAACGTGGTGAGGGCACAGACTCAGCACAGGCTGACGGAGTTCGAGGAGAGCTGCCTAGATGTCACTGTGCACAGTGTGACACACACAGCCTTGAACTAAGATAAAGCTCAAAGGGGGGATGTTTGTGACAGAGATGTGGGAGCATTAGCATGCTGTTGACAAGTAAGATGAGGAAGAAAAGGGAAACAACAGCCAGACAAGAGCTGGTTCAGGGCAGGGGCGCCAGGAGGGCAGTCAGGAAGAACTATCCACAGAGGATTTGAGAGGCCTTCAATCAGGAACGCAGAAGACACAGTGCCAGGCAGTGTGTGCAGAGGTGACAGGATTGTGCATGAGGAGCATGCCTGGGAACTTTCCACAAGGACCTCATTCATGACCTAGACATCCAGAAGAGCCAATAGAGAAAGGAGAGGTCAAGTTAAAATGCAGTGACTTCAGCCATCAAAGGGCCAGAGTGAGTCTACAGAGCTCATGTTCTGACTGCCCACGAACTGACTACTAAGAGGTCTCACAGGGGTAACTGGAGAAGAATCTAGTGCTTAAAGCATCTATTTTTAAGATAGGGAGTATAGTTTAGAGGTGATTACTAGCAACAGTGGATCACAGTGTGTTGAGAATCTCTTCCTTGGCTTTGAGCTCAGAGATCCACCTGTCTCTCATTGTATATCTGGAGCCACACACATCCTGCTCAGAATCCACAGGGTAGTGAAACAAAAACCACGGAAGGTTTGTGTCGGTGCTGTACTTGCTTTTCTGGTGGCATCTTCCATTTGCTTGTGAAATTAAGATGATTCTAACCAGCACCCCAGCAACGCCACCACCCCAGCAACAACTGCAAGAAAGACGGGGCTCAGTGGTCCTTGACATTGAGGAAAGAGCTTTGCACTCACTGTTATGACTGACAAGGCTGGAGTAGAACCCATTTCCTCAGGTTTCTAGCAGGGTAATCCTGCGAGAACAGCCATTGGTGAATACCCGAGGTTCCAACCAGAGATTATTTGCTCATTGCTTTCTGAAGGAAGGAATGTTTTATGCAACTGTGAGTTACATTTAATGAATTCACCAACCAAGGGACTTTTAACTGTATTGTGTATTCAGGATGCTTCCCTCGGGTCATATGGGAAAGGTCTAGGGATAAGTCATCTCTTGGGATAGTTACAGCCAAGACATCTAACTGGAAGTTCTTTATCCTTTATACAAAGATAACAAAGCAAAAAAGACACCCGTGGACACTTGCATGAGTCAGTGGTGTACATGAACTGCTGTCCTGATTCCTTTAGTTCTTCCTCAAAGGTCTTCTGCTGTGAGTGAGGGGCTTGAGAAAAATAATTAAAGGCAAGAAGCTTGTGTCCTGTAAATCAGGGAGATTAAGAGCCTTGAATTATTTATTATTTAGAAATGAGCAATGACAGGAGAGGTGGATACAAACGAATGAGTGGTTTGTAGAGTCAATTGGTTGTTCTTCATTCTAGCGAGAGTAGCAGGAGAGGAAGTCACGAATTGAACGAGCTAGCAGCAAATGCAAAATTAATGACAGACGTGCCTCGTGGTGCCTCATTGAAGGATGTGAAACACATTTTTGTGACTTTTGTTGAAAGGCGTGGAGTCGTTCTGAGTAGGAGTTGTCCCTCAAACTTCAGGTCCAGTATTTACGCCCAAAGCCACCACCTATTCATTTCAGCATTCGGGGATTCTACAGAAGCCAACACAGGACACTTGTGAGCTGAATCCAGACACAGTTGCATGTTGTTTCGCTTGCTCTATTCTTGGGGGATATGGAGCAGGTCTTAGTCACGTGACAGTCACCTCACCAGCTACACACAGAACGTATCATAGGTAATTGTCCCCGAGAAACTGGTGTAAACTCTACCTGGAAAACATGGCCTGGTTCCTCTGCTGGTGGGAATGTGATTACAGATGCAATCATACAGCCAGGGTGTGGGTGGAGACAGCAAGCCCTCCAAAATCACGTTTGGTAACTTTTATTGTCCCTGTTGGAGACTTTGAGACTAACCCCAAGTCAGTTTCCAGTGTCTTTTCCCCCTGGTGTCTCACTTATTTCGTCTCAATGGGGTACGTTTCACAGACACTCTCTTTTCCTTAGTTGTAGAGACTTGGTTAAACCTAAAACAAACCAAGGTGAATACTGAACTTTATGTATCAAGGCTCTTAAAATAGATTTGGGCGAGTCAGTTAGCGTGTGAGTGGACAGATGTATGAACAATGCATGGCCACACCCAGATGTGTTCTTTGCAGCAACTGTGACTGGATACAGGGTAGCCTATGACTTCACAGAGTCCATGGCCAGCAGGGCGTGGGGGCGGGGGGCAAGAAGAATATGGACTGATGTGTTCCTTTAAGGCTTTGGAGATGGTTCTGCAGGTTAAAGCGCTTGCAATCCAGATAAAGGAGTATGGGACTGTAATCTTGGTGCTCTTATAGAGAGATCAGAGGTAGAGAGAAAACCCCTGGACGTCCATAGCATGGCTAGACTGGCATACTTAGGGTAAATAATAGCAGACCCGTTTTAAACAAGGTGGAAGGTGGGGACTGGCACCCGAAGTTGTCCTCTGACTTCATGCGGCCTTCTTGACACATCCATGCCCACGCTGACACCCACACATACAAACATACATATGTATGCACACATATAATACATACATACAAGAATGAAAAGAAAAGATACAGCATTCTCTTAGTGACTAGAGCATAATTACAGAGACCACTGCTTCACACACATATTCAGACACACTCAGAAGACAGAAATGTTAAATGCAAGGATTGAGTTCCACGGGCTCAAAGGGCCTAAGAAGGGCCAGGCTTAGCACTGTGCTCTGGGAGCTGGCTCCCGAGTTCTCAGGGTCTGAGTGGGTGATGTTGGCATGTGGCAGTGTGGTGAACACAGTTCACTGACTTCTCTTCCACTCCCCTTTTCATACGCATGTGAGTCTCCTACTGCGATACCTTCGTAAGCAGGGACTTTGACTTTCCAGGCCTTAGTCTACAGCCAAGAGCACAGAAGGCAATTCTGTCAATAGTTGGCTTAATAGCAGTTGATTGATTGGCGGGTATTTGGCATCCTGTCTTATGGAAGATACATATTGAACAGGAAATAAGAAGCTAGTTGAAACCTAAAAGTGTCATTTAAAACTGACTAATGTAATGCATATGTCATATTCTATATAATTTTATCTTTAGTGATTCTGTGAGATGTGTGTCCATGGCAACAGGACAAGAGAGAGGCCAGTGAGATGCTCTTGGGTGAAGGCTGCCAAGCCTCACCCCCTGAGTTTGATCC
>NW_004949105.1:7605354-7623867 GCF_000317375.1 Microtus ochrogaster | reverse complement strand
AGCATGTCATTTTAAAAAGAGAGAGGGAGGGAGCTGGAGAGATGCTCCAGTGGTTGAGAGCATTGGCTGCTTTTTCAGAGGATTCGGTTGGAATCCTAGCACCGCATGGCAGCTCACCACTGTCTGTAACTCCAGCTTCAGGGGTTCTGATTCCTTCTTCTGGCTTTTGTGGGCACTGCATACATGTGCTGCAATACATACATGCATGCACGCAGGCATGCAGGCAGGCAGAACAAATAATATATAAAAATAGATAAATCTTCTACTGTGAGTGTGACTATGACCAGCTGTAGTTGAAGGGTGTGCCCTGGAACATCACTAGATCTGTCCATCAACAGAAAATCATACCTAGTGGCTTAAATACAGGACGGAATTACTGGCTCTCCACTCTGGATTCCTGGAAAGTCTAAAACTGAGTTATTTTGCCTTCAGGTACTGCAGGTGCTGGTAATCTGAGACTGTAACTTTAGAATTGTTCTTTTCCCTTCTCCGTCTGCTTCTCTCTGGATCTCAGAAGACATGGGCTTTGCTATCAAATGTCTTTGTCTAAGTGGGGTGATCTTAAGGCAAGATGTGCCCATAAAATAAGTCTTCCAAATGTTATTTTTATCGGTCAGACCCCAGAGCAGGGTCCTGTCTGAACTAGGACAACAGCCTAGAGGTAGTCCTGGCCCCTGCCCAGTGTTGAGCCGTTATGAAGGACTCAGCTGACATCAGTTTTCAGTCCTGACCGGCAGCTGTGCAGGGTAAGCTTCCTGCTGGTAAGAACTAGAACCACATGGAGGGGCAGGCCAAAGGAGTTTTCCAAGGGAGGCAGACTGTCAGGAAAGGTGACTGTTCTATGTCAGAGGCAAATGGCTCTTTCCACATTGTGAATAGGAAGCAGGTAGAAGGTGTGTTCTAGCGTGGCAGTATGAATAGACACAAGTTCACAGAGACCTTCAGTGGGCAGGATGGGCGGTAGAGGGTAAGCTTTTAAATCTTCACCAACCTTCCCCACCACACTATTGAGTGTGAGGATGAACTGGTGTTTTATACAAGTCCGCCTGGGGGAGTGCGGGGCTGGGAGATGAGGAACAGGGCATGTAATAAACAAGCTCCGGGATAACCAGTACCCTCCTGCTGGGCACACAAACGCTGCTCCTGACCCTCTGCCCTTCTGCTCTTGGTTTGCAAACTGAGCTTGAAGACTTTCTTCATTGGAAAGTTCCTACAAATTGATGTGAGTAGCCATGGGAATCATTTCAACTTCAAAGTCTCTTCCTATTCTGACAAACACAAATTATAATTTTATTTTATCCTAATATATTTTCATCCTAATATATTTATACTAGGACAAGACTGAGTAAGCATCAGGAATTAAAATTAAATGTGATTTATAATGTTGTCTCAGTCCAGTTTAGGGAAAGAAACATTTTACATCAAAATAGTATTTAAATGTTTGTTTTTAAGACTCAGAAACATGATGAAATAGTCACACTTTCTTACTTATAACTGTGAGAATGATACATTTGAACATATAGTTTTGAGTTATAATGAAAAGCCTTGAAGAAGAAGAAGTAGAGACTCATGTCTTTGGTGTAGCATCTGAAACAAGCCTTTGTTCACACAAGATGTTGCTTTAGGGCTCAGACAAAATATCTTCTTCTAAAAGATCAGGGAATGCTGACGCTGAGACCCTGTGCTTGGACAGCCTGGACACTGAAAAGTTCGCTTAGTAAATAAATACCTTGTCTGGTTAGAACAGGAGCTGAGTCTGAACTGGAGTTGAGGATGTTGACGAATCTATATTTAAGTAGATTCAGAGTTAGGGTTATTTGGTATTTGGGGCTCAAACAAGTATATTGGAGACAGAGGGTCTAAATTTTTTTTCCATTGCATAAGAATCTCAAGAAAACCCCCAGGAGCTGCAACACGAAGAAGCCAGGAGTTCATGCTTCTTGGATACCGTTTTAACCACAAAGCCCCATCTACTCTGCAGAGTGAAAGTTCCTATCTCCCAATCTTGATAGCCAGTGTCTACTCTGGGGATTTATAATATCAGGAGCATCGAGAGCCATGGTAGGGCCTACCCTGAGCGACTGTCAGGAGGGAGCTCTGACCTTCCAGAACTTGACTTCTCCGGAGGAGGCCTTTCAGAGAGAGTGTCTGAGGAGACGGAGCCTCTGTTGGCTCTGCACTTGCATCTTGCCATCGGCTCCTTCTTGTGTGATTTGTAGGAGTAGACTTCCGAGGGACTGTCCCAACCAGGACGCAGCTGAGTGTGAGTCTGAAATGACGTGGGTGACACCCACCTATGGGGCTGCAGGTCATTGGGCTGGGTGACCTGGCTTGACCCTGACCGCTTTGACCAGCCAGCATGCTCTGTGACATGCAAGTCTTCAAAAAGAGCTTTGGCTTGGGGACTCTTTGTAGGGGACATCTGAGCACAGGACAAAGTACACAGGACAACCCCAGCAAGGTTAGTTCCCATGAAAGATGAACTAGGAACAGACATCTGGGAAACAATATTCAGGCTTTTGCCACCCAGAAACAAAGGCCAGAGTGTAAAATATTTTCAGTGCGTACCATCCGGCTGTATGTCAAGACCAAGTAATCAGTTATTAAACAGATATTCTCAGAGCAAAGCAGGTGCGGAAATATAGATCGCATGGTAAATTTATGCAAGTTTGTTTCGTTTTCATTTCTGCTTAAAACGAGAAAGCCTTTATCAGATTCCTTTACTGGACTAGGTGGAAATAATTGGATGGGAGCCCAAGAAATATCCTCTAGGTGCATAAATTTATAAGCTAAAAGAAATTTGAAGTTGAAAGACATTTGAAAAACAGTGAGTTGTAAAACGTCATTGATTTTCTTCAGCTTAATTCAAACCCTTAAAGCTTATTTAAATATTTCATGTCTCCAACTTTCAGAAAAGAATTAGGAGAGAGGCTGTGGGCCTCGATCTCCAGACCTCCTCAGATCACAATGTGCACATCTTGCTGAAATGTAATTTCTATTTTTTTTTTGTTGTTGTTGTTCCGTAAGGAAGGGCATATCCCTGTAACTTGATTACAAAGATGCTGAAATCTCAGTCTCTAAAGACTTCCGGTCTTCATTGCAGACTCACAGCTGGGGAGGATGTAGACGTGATTGTGCTCTTGTCTTTGGAAATCCTCCTTGTTCCTTTGTTTCGCTGCCTTTTTCTATTCAGGGGGAAAAAACAAAACAAAACAAAACAAAAGACACAAAAAGTCTCTGATTTTGTAACAATGGATGCTAAGAGTGAGTATCCAGGGAGGAATTACGGATGCAGATACCAAAGTGAGTGTGTGTGAGAGCCTTGTGCATGTGAGCATGTGCGGGCCTGTGAGTGCGTGTATGCGAGTGTGTTTGCGTGGGAGTGCATATGTGCATGGGAGTTTATTTTCTTCGGGGAGCATAAAACCAGCCACATTTTGTGCTTGTATAGAACATTTTTCACTTGTTTGAGACTTTGGGCACACATACATGAAGAAAAGAGCATCTATTTGGGCATGGTCACAATATAACTGTAATGGGCCTGTAACTCTATTACTCTAAAAGCTGAGACAGGAGGATCATAAACATGAGGCCATCTCGGGGTACATAGCACAGTTCCTGGCTAGTTTAGACTAGATCCTGTCTTAAAACTTTAAGTTAAAAAAAGAAAAAAGGTTTCAGGTCATCTGGCTTGAGTCACTACGGCATCAAGCCTGATAGTGCAGATTGGGTCCCAGAACGCACATGAAGGAAGGAGAGCATGAACTCCATCAAACGGCCCTCTGGCTGCTACATACATGCCATGGCAACACACAACCACCCTCACTGATTGGGGGAGTTGAACTCGGGACCTCTGGAAGAGCAATCAGTGCTCTTACCCTCTGAGCCATCTCTCCAGCTCCAGACCATTGTTTGTATACACATGTGTTGGCGGAGGTTTTGGTCCAGCCCGGTCCTCAAAGTCAATAAATGAGAAAAAAAAAGTGTGTTTAAAAACAAGAACAGTTAGACACTTAACTTAAATGAGCCAGATTTGATAGTTCATAATATAATAATTTTCTTTCAGTCATGAGTTTCAGCCATGTGGTAAATGTGTTTAGGCAGTGCTGTCCCCTGTACTTTGGGCGGTTTTGTAGGACATAATGAAAAAAATAAAGTGACTGCTCTAAATTGCAGAATGAAGGATTTAATTCGTGGGTCACGCTATTAACAGGATGATGATGATGATAGCCACTGTTCTGTCCATTATTTTGATACAATAAAAATACATTTCTATGCCAACTCTGTATTTTTACTTAACCATAGTTAGGCCTGTTAGAAATGAATGCTGCCTGTCACATGAAAAAAGGGGCCATCCAGAAGTTAGTGGGGATGATGATGGACAGCGTATGCTACATATCCCGTTCCACTATGTCAGCTAGAGTGACACACAGTGGAAGACCAATTTTTATTAGGATGTTCAGAAAGAGTTACAGGGACACAGTCATATCAATGTACCTGGTGTTTGTGGGTGTGAAGATTCCCCAGGGAAGGAGACACAGAAACAGTAACTACACAGCAAATTTTGTCCCCAAATTCAAGTTTGGTTCCTAGTATTCATTCACCATTGAGAGTAAAGGCTAAACACTTGAGCCCTTTATATAGATTTACAGACATGGTGAAGGATGGACTGAGTTCATAGCTACATAAGGAAAATTCATATTTGTATCTAATTTTGTTATTTGTTTTATTGCTATGAAATTGAGTATTGGTCTGCTGTTTCTCCTGTTTTGAAAAATAGGCCATGCTGCATTTGTGCATCAAGCAAAGAGGAGAAAAGGTGGGTTATTCATGCTCTGCAGGAAACATTGCAGAACCAGAAATGCAGGGGACATTGCAGAATTACGAATGCAGTGAGCATTTCAGAATCAGAAATGAAGTGGGCACTGCAGAATCAGGAGGGTAGTGGATGTTTTACAATCAAAAATGCATTAGGCATTGCAGAATCAAGAATGCAAGGGACATTGCAGAATCAGAAATTCAGTGAATGTTGCAAAATCAGGGAATACAGTTGACGTTGCTGAATCAGGAATGCAGTGGCCATTGTAGAATCCGGAATTCATTAGGCATTGCAGAATCAGGAATGCAGCAGATTTTGAAGAATCAGGAATGAGGGGCACATTATAGTATCAGGCATGGTAATAAGCAACATAAAATTCTCATGGCCATGGGCACTATAGCGTCTGAATGTGGGCAACGCAGCTGGCAGCAAGTGAGGACGTATCTAGTGACTTTTCTCTCTCCTTTCGTTCAGGTTGCTACCAGCTATGTAACGTTTTCCGATCCCATGAGATGGAAATTGACCAGTGCTTGCTGGAGTCCCTTCCCCTGGGCCAGCGTCAGCGGCTGGTGAAGCGCATGCGCTGTGAGCAAATCAAAGCATACTATGAGCGAGAGAAAGTGTTCCGGAAGCAGGAAGGGCTCCTGAGGAGAACCAAGCCCGGGAAGAACCAGAGGGTCCGCTTCAGCCTTGCTGACATGATTCAGGACGCCATCATCCACCACCATGACAAAGAGGGTACGCCTTCTCCGTGGGGCTTCTCGTGGGCTTCTTGTGGGCTTCTCGTGGTCTGTTTTTGTGTGTCGTTGTCTAGGGAGGTAAGAATGGCTTTAAAGAAAAAAATCCAGTGGTCCTTTCAAAATATGGCATGAGTAGTCATCAGTCTCTCCGCTGATATGTGAAAAAGTAAAATTTTGGTGAAATATGTACATATTGCCTGAAAGAGAATTAAGTATCTGAAAGGCAAGCGACTTCTTTTATAGTTACATACTCTAATTTTTTTTTATTTTTATTTTTATTTTTTGGTTTTTCGAGACAGGTTTGCTCTGTAGCTTTGGAGCCTGTCCTGGAACTAGCTCCTGTAGACCAGGCTGGTCTCAAACTCACAGAGATCCACCTGCCTCTGCCTCCTGAGTGCTGGGATTAAAGGCATGTGCCTCCACTAACTGGCTTAAAAATACTCTAATTGTTAACCGCATACTTTTATCTACAGACTTGTGGTCTTAGATGAGTGGTTCTCAACCTGTGGGTTTCATCCCCTATGGGTCTTTCATTCATTTTAAGCTTGTTTTTGTGAAATTCTGATTTTGTTTCGGGACGGAGTGGAGTTTCGGCATTCCAGAAGCATGTTGGCGTCCAGTTTGCCTGCATTGTGTGTGCAGACAGCGCTTTCCCAGTTGGTCGTGAGTTATGAGTCTATTTGGGGGATCTCTGCCCCACCCCGTTAATCTCCATGTCTATTTCATGCCATCATTCTGTGGCATGCCGTCTTCTGTGAAGCTTTGTCATCAGCCTTGATGCCTGGGATGGTGGTCCAGCCAGATTTGGTCCTTTTGTTCAAGAAGGCTTTGACACCTTTTAAAATCCTGGGTTATGGTATGGAAACTTCTTAAGCATGCCTATTGAAATCCTTTTGTCTTTGCACGATTAATTTCATCACTGCTCACGTAATTTTATGCATGAGTTTCCTTTCTGCTTTTTTTGTGACTTTTGCAATCTACTTTTCAAAGTGTTAGTGTGAGAGAAATTCCCCCTTCCTGGGAGTGTGTCATGACAGAATGTGACCTTTCTCCCATCAGGGGAGTATATTTGATGCTTGGTCTCCTGAGGGTGAAACCTTCAGGAGGTGGGGCCTAGCTAGAAAGAGTAAAGTCGCAGGAATTATGCCTTGTGGGGATCAAAGAAACCCTGGAATATTGAGATGAATTTGATAGACAATTCTGATGAGAACTCAGAAGGCCAGAATGCCAACAGAAATATTGGCATTAAAATTTATTTTGATTAGATTTTAGGTGGATATAAAGGCACTCTTCCGACTTGGGTGGAGGCCAGATATGCTAATTTTCATGAAGAACATGCCTGTATTTTTTCCATGTCCTGAGACTTTGTGGCAGGCTATGTTTAAGGATAAATGGCTAATTTATCTATGAGAAGAAACACCAAAGGCATTTAGTCTTGAGGCTATGACATAGGTTCTCTCTGCTTTTAGCCTGCTTTTAAGTGAGAATTGGAAACGAAAAGCACAATCAAAAGATTCAAAACTGAAATTTGGTCAGAAAAGCCTGTACAAAGAAGGGGCTGAGGAAGGCTTGGTTTCATAAAGAGCAACACCAATAAAAGAAGCCACTACTCTTCACGGTACTAGGAACAGTCCCTGGGGGCATCGCTGTGGTACCCAGGATCCTGCCCATCATGACTGCAAGGAGATGAGAGGCTCTGGAAACTCTCCCTTAAAATATCAGTTCCTCTAGGCTCCCTGCTTGTGAAGCCTTCTAGGAGGTAGTTTCCCAGGATTCATTGCAGCGTGCTCAGCTGCCCGACACTCAGAGGCCAATGAAGTCATGGTCTGCTGGGGACTGAGCTCCATACTCAGCTTGTGTAAGACCTGGTGTCATCCATGTGTGTGTGTAGAAGGGGGAGGTTACAGAAATGGAAAAAATGCAAGAAATACCTGGCCGTGGAGACTCCTACCCAAAATTCTAGCGATAGCTGAAGCTGGGGTAGGAAGCAAACACCGTGTGGTAAGATTGGCATTCCTGTAGGTAGATCCAGAAAGGGCAATGTATGGAACTGTCAGAGTGACATCTAAACCGTAGTGAAGATCCCAGGACGCTGAAAGGCGAGCTGTGTGGAGCATCTTCCAAGGAAAGTCGTGGGCAGGTAGCAGAGCCAGCCCAAGTCAGATGACTTCACGCAGAACCTATCAGAATGCAAATGCCCTTAATCTCCGACTTCTCACGGTTTTATATCTCGTGATTGGGCACCTTCAATTATGTAGCAGCTGGTGCCTGTTATCAGAAAGCATCGCAGCCCCGTGGACAGAGCTTTGTAGATCCACCAGCTGCCCAGCCTGGCTGTGATTGGCATGGGTGTGAATGCTGTCCACACAGAAGCACGGGGCTCTGACACAGTCACTCACACAGAGAAGGAACTCTGGAGGGCAGGCTGTTGTTCTGTGTCTCCGCCTTGCAGCATAGAGTCCTGGGCTGAGCTAAAGGCTGCCAGTGCACGTTTGAGAGCTCGCAAAGGGACGACCTTCACACTGGGAATGCTGTCAGCCCACGCAGCTCCAGCGTGCTGCCCACTCTGGAACGTGGACAATGAACACCACAGCCCATGACAATGGCTCCTCATGGAGAATGTTCTCTCCCATTCTCTCCTTAAAGGCGGGCTGATCCTTTCTGTTTTCTTCAAACCCCAAATATCCAGTATGTGAGAATTTCATGTTAGTTAAACCTAAGTCTCTCAGGAAGAAGAGTCTGTAAACAACACAGCTAAGATCAAGTACAGCCCTCAAGATCTGGGTTCCAGAACCAGGTTTTTCCTGTTAGAGCACTTCCCACCCATACACTGGTGTTGATAAAAACATGCGCCAGGGCAGCCTGTGCTGATTCCTTCTCAATTGCTCCATCGCTGTTCTCAAGGTGGCAGTGGCCTGGTTTGTCCCTTGTCTCATGTAAAACCTGTAGTTGTAACTAATGGTAGAGCTGACATCTCTGATAGCTAATACTTCTCACACTCAGATTATGTTTTCATTGAAATGGGAAAAAAGCGAATACTTTAGTTGAATTGTCACACTCGTTCAAACCAGATCCATCAGGTTTCAGATGGTGTTGCCTGCAAGTAGGTAAGCATAGAGGTTAGGATTCATCGTGCTAAAATAGTCTACCTGAAAAGGAAGAAAGGTGACTGGCTATCTGTGGCAAGAGGCTCAGTCTGTCAGAGGCCAGCAGTGCCGGGTGACTGACATGCTCAGCCGCCAACCCGCAGACGGCGTTGGCCTTTGCCAGGGCCTGTAGGACATGCAGAAATGAGATGTTTTCCATGAAGGGCAGAGGTGTGCCATTTGTAAGATCAGAGAAACCATGCAGTGTGTGCAGGATATGCAGGCTGGGATATATTGGCAGAGCGTGTCCTGGGCTGTGTCTGTATACGAGGGGTTTCTAGGGGTGGAACTGTGTAAGTGCTTACGTCTGAAGCAGCACCTGCCTGCAGCGTTAAACCTGCCCTCCCCAACCGTCATTGCCTTAGCTCTGCATGATTCAAGGTCTAAGTCCATGTCCATGGTGGCAAGGGTTGTGTTTTCTGAAGTAACAAGAAAGCAGAGCCATGCGGCCTTGCCTCTTATTGCCCCCACACACCCAGAAAGCCCCTTAAGTCAAGTACTTATGGTTCCTCCTTTTACCCCTGCCCCCAGAGTGATCTTCTTTCAGGATTTGTCTTTAGAGTTCCACCTGTGCCAGACTTGTTGCTAAGTTCAGGAAAATTGTCAATCATTCTGTTGCCTATTCATTTGCTTGGTTGTGCATTCCTATGTGTGTTGATACGCCTGTGCACATGCAGGAGGGAGCGTTGGATCCCTGGGGAATGGAGTCTTCAGGGGTCTGCGGGGCTCCTGGCTTGCTCCATAGATATTAGGAGTTAAAATCTGGCCTTTGTGCACTCACATCTAATGCCCCTTAACCATCTCTCAAGCCCCGTGGAAATATTTTATACTCCATTTAATTTGTCTTCAAACAGCATTGACCTCATTGGCCGTTTCTTGGTTTTGGCTTGGCTCTCCTCACTGGGCTTGCTCGCCTCAGATCTCTGCAGGTGTCCCCGATGCTTCCTGCTCTCTTGTCTGGGCAGGACACTTCTCTCCCATTCTGTATTCTGTAACCCACAGCACCTGTGGTTCACTTAGACAGACATGACGAAACACCACAGTCTGGGACGCTTACACAGAAGCATCATGACTTCCTTTGACTCTGGAACTTAGAGGTCCCAGATTCATGGACTAGCGGACTAGCTCTCACCAGGGATTTCCTGCTTGGTGACTTGTCCCTTCCAATAAGGACAGCTGTCAGACTGGACTTGGGAGCTACTCTTAATGTTCTCATGTAACCTGTATTCCCTCCTCCAGAGTTAGAGTTTTAACATAAAATGTGTTGGAAGATAATATCAAATTATTCTTGCCATCTTGTTCTAGCAAATTGGATTCCCTGAGAGGATTCAAGTTACTCTGTTCTCAGTTTGTATAGTTAGAATTTTCTTTGGGTCACCAACCAGCTCCCAAATAAAAACATGAGACTTCCTATTGGTTATGAATTGCTTGGCCTTAGCTTAGGTTTATCCCCCTAACTCTTTTAACTTAATTTAACCAGTGACTAGCCATGCATGCTTTGCCTCTCGGCTTTTACCTTTCTTTCATTCCGTGTGTTCTTTCCTGCTTCCTCCATGGCTGGCCGGCCCCTGGCATCTTCTTGTCATCTCTTTTTCTTTCTTCCCTGAGCCTAACTTCCTCCTCCTACTTACTCTACCTGCCTGGAAGTCCCATCTATACCTCCTTGCTCACTATTGGCCATTCACCTTTTTAATTAGACCAATCAGGTGCCTTAGGCAGGCAAGGGAAAACAGCAACACATCTTTGTATAATTAAACCAATACAACACATCTTAGCATAGTTAAACAAATGCAACCCATCTTTACATAGTTAAACAAATATTCTGCCACAAGTTCCCATTTCATCTTTCACACTCCTGCCCTCTCCTACAGGGTCACTTACAATTCTGAACCTGTAGAGGAGACTCGCCAGACTTTGAGGAGGATGGTGCTGTGTAGGCGGCTAGATCCTGAAGGACTGGGTCAGTTCCCATGAACACAGGCTGTAGGAAAAGGGCAAATACATCTTGTTCCCATCTCTAGCATCCTGGTTTGTCTGTCCTGTGGTGTTCACTCCTGTGTGACCTTCTGACATTGCAATATTATCCATTAGGGCCTTTGTGGACTTATGGCTTACAAAAATGTTGTGCTTGTGACCCTCTTTTTAAATGACTTGTCTTGCCTCCAGTATTATGTTAGCAACAGAAAACAGAATAAGACATCATTGGCTGTATTGCCGAGCTTCCTACTGGGTCTCACATTTGATCAACATGTGATCTGGTGTGTAAGAAAAGACCAGGCCTGGAAATTACAGAGGAACACAATTTAGCTCCATGTAAGGAAGCAATTTCATGCACTCTGTGCAGGATGCCTTGGGAGATGGTGAACATGCCATGAAGATTAACCAAAATTCTGATACCTCAGGTTGTTCTGGGGTAGTAAGCGGTGCCTACATCCTAGGTACTGTGAGTGTGAATTTGAGGCTCGTAACTATGAGTGACAACTGAACTATTATAGTAGATAATTTTCGTGCATCGCTGGATTGATGAGTCTTTAACATCCCTCCTGATACCCCATCATCTGTGCCACAGAGACCGTGCATAGGCTAAGATGGAACTGCTGCACATTTTCAGAAAAGCCAAGGGACAGGTCTCCTGTGGGTTCATCATCAGTCTGCACCAGCAGTGGATTGGGGCAGAGCCACATCCTGGGGACGCCACCTGCTTTTCTATCGAGCTTTCCCTGCAGGTCACAGCATAGCTCCTTTATCATTTTATTATTAAAGCCCTTTATGAGGCATTATTTACTAAACACACCTGCCATGAGAGCGTAGTATGAGCTATAGCTTTACATGACATGTTGATGTAACCATGGAGAGCACAGTGTGACCTACAGCTTTACATGACATGCTGATGTAACTTAGTGACATTGCTGTTGTATCCTTGCACTTGAACTTTCCTACCAGTTACCTGGAGACAGTAGTGCAGATGAGTCTGTGGTGAAGACTGGGACTCTAGATGCTGGGCTTTCCTAGTACCAAACTATCAAAGATTTGCAGAGACCATGTTATTACAATCCATATATATTCAGAGGAAGATAGGACAAAACAATCATCAGATTATAAACTTTCAGAGCATGTATCACTATAACATTTGATATCAAAGTGAAATTTATTTTAAAATTCACATGAACTTCAAACCTGCTACATGAAAAGAACTTGGTGCTTTGACATTTTTTAAAATTGTTTATGATACAATATTTTTTTATCATGAAGAAGCTTCAAGAATACATTATAGACATTAAATTTTACTGGATAAATCCTTCAAGTATATTAACTAATTGTAAATGTAGTTATATCAATATGCTCATATTTACCTTTCAGTACTTTATGCGTATGCTTGTTTTGTGGTTCAGAGTAGAGGTTATTCACCACCAGAACTTACGACCCTAGTTCAGCCCCCAGCACCCACACAGTAGAAGAGACTGAACCTTGGCAAGTTGATCTTACATCTTCACACACACCGTGGCATATCTACACACATACACACTCATGCACCCCCACACACCTTCACACACAGAGAGACTAAGTGAAGAAGTGTAATAAAATCATAAATAGCAGACTAAATGAGATAAGCAGATTTTCTGGGGTCATCCCTACTTACCAAATTAAGCTTTTTAAAAGAAGCCAAGATTTTTATCATGATCCTGTGCCATTGTGATTAAAATGAGCCATTTTATTTGGATTGCCAAAGGGATCTCAAAGCAAATCACCAGCTTTTATTATCTTTTCAATTATCACATGTCATAAGAATTCGATTAATTTTCATTGTCAGGAATTACTGTGCTGAACTTGGGGAAAAATCACTTAATTCCTATTTTCTTATTAACAACAGAACAAATGTAGAGACCGGGATATAAAAGGGGACAGACCTAACAGAGGGAAGACGGTACTGGTGGGAAGCTGGTGTCTCCTCAGCCAGCAAGTCCAGTCCTGGGGAGAGAGGGGACCACAGAGGCCCAGTGAGAGAATGGCCGTGTAGAAAGTGCTGGACTGTGTGTTGGATTCTTCATCCAACACTGACAATGGGGCCGGAGAGCCTCACCTGTGTTTCTGTAAAATACAATGTGCCTTAGATGCATTTATTAAAGCACAATATTTATAGGACAGGCATCTAGCCAGACATAGCTGGACCCTCTGCTTAGGGTATAATGAGACTGTAGTCCAACGTCAGCACTGTGTCACCTACTGAGGGCTCTGCTGGTAGAGATTTGGCTACCTCACTAAAGAAGTTATGGATTGTCTTAGTTAGGTGTCTATTGTAATAATGCATCATGACCAAAGGTAACTTAGAAGAGGGTCAATTTGACTAACCAGTTACAGTCATTATCATGGAAGCCAGGCAGGGACCCAAACAGGCATGGTGGAGTGCTGTCTGTGGCTTGCTCCATGTGACATGTTTAGCCTGCTTTTAGGACCACCAACCCAGCATGGCACTGCCCACAGTGGACTGGGTCCCACCACATCAGTTGTTAATCAAGAAAGTGGCCCACAGGTTTTCCTATAGGATAATCTGGTGGACTCTTTTTCCCCCCTCCCTCCCTCTCTCCCTCCCTCTCTCCCTCCCTCTCTCCCTCTCTCTCTCCGTCCTTCTCTCCTTCCCTCTCTCTTCCCTTCCCCTCTCTCTCTTTATGTTCCATACCGCATACATCTGGGCATCTGTACCCCGAGTGCCTCATCTTCAAAGTCTCTCCCTGACCTATTTTCAGGAGGGACTTGCGGACAGACGGGGCAGCCACTCCTGCCTCTCTAGTTCGGGTCTGTCTCCTGGGTCCATCATTCGTCCACCCGCTCTGCCATTTTTTATTTCCCTGTCTCTTATCTCTCTATCTCCCCGCTTCCCCGACATCGTCTCCGTCCTTTAATCCCACAGGGATGTGGCTCATCTCCTTCTCTAATCCCTTAATCTCCCGGCCTGCTGTGTATCTTGACAGTCAGCTGTAGTCTAGCCTGGAGTTCCCAATGCATTATAGACTTCATCGCTGCTAAGTCTTTCTGATCCAATAAAAGCCTAAACTATTATCTTTTCTTAGTTGGAGGCTTACCCACATTCTGCTGTACATGGAAAGCCCAGATACATTTTTATTACAAATTATTTTTTTCATAAGCCTGCCTAGGTGATTAGGATCTGGAAATAGTTTGCTGACTTGGCAGTATAAGCTTGTATTCTAGAAGGAAAACCAAGCTTCCTCTAAGGTCGCTATCTGAGGTTCAAAAGCACAGACAGTGACCTCTGCCGTGGTGGGCAACAGAGGTGTTGTTTCAATGGTCATTAAAGCATTGATCTTGTTGGAGCAAATGGATGATAATGAGTTCTCTATGGAGGAAACATGAAGTGGAATTTAACAAATAGGACTGGGTTAGGAGCTAATTAGGAAACAGCTCAGTCTCTGACACTTGACTTGACTTTTGTGATTTTGATGAGTTTTCCGGGGTACTCTACACCCTAATATGTCACCATCTGGCTGCCAAATACAGGAGAAGTTGGGCTCAGGAGGAGGGGGATTTAGGGCACAACATGGCCCCAACAAAGTTACAGCTGGGTTTGTAAATGTGGCTTTAAAAGACATCTAAAGGTCAGGGCTGCACCTCAGTGGTCAGCTCCCTAGCATAGCCAGGACAGAAGGTGGATGGAGGGAGGGAGGGAGAGGAGAGAGGAAAATGGAGAAAACAAGACCTTTGTGTTCAGATATTGGTTGATTTACAGAAGGCAGAGTACTACTTTTGTATATATGTATTTTTTAATTTTTAAATCAACCTTATTTTATATACCAATCCCAGTTCTGTCTCTCTCCTGTCCTCCTTCTCCCCAAGGTTCTCCCCACCTCCTTCTACTCCTCAGAGAGGTTGAGACCTCCCATGGGGAGTCAAAGAAGCCATTGTATAGTCCTTTAATTTTTAATTTCAAGTATGTGTTTGTATGTGTGTGGATTTTGTGGATTTGTACATATGTGTGTGTGAATGCCTGCAGATGCCAGAAGAAGGCTTAGATCCTCTGGTACTGGAATTACAGGCGATTGTGAGCTGTGTGATGTGGGTGCTGGGAATCGAACTTGGGTCCTTAAAAGAGCAGCAATTGGTCTGAACCGATGAGCCAGACCTCCGGCCCCATTTGTTTCCTGAAGTTCACCTTAGCTAACTACAGACACGTGCGTGGCAGGATGCTCATACGACCTGCCTCCAAATAATAAAGAAGTCACGTGGTTATGATTTATCAGGTTTCCGAAAGAAAATCTTCCCTGGATACTTCTGTGTTTCAAAAAGAAAACAACATTTAACACATAATATATTCCATACCACCTTGAAAAGTCATGTATCTGGGAAGATCTGGAGGAGGACGTTCAATTAAGATCTACTTGTTTCTGGATCCCTCAGGTTAAAATTTCTTACTTATGCTCTGATGACCCTGAGCAGGCGTATGAGTCGTGAGCCAGCCTCTGTCAGCAGAACACTAACCCTTGCTGTGCTCCTAGGAGCTGACTTGTTTAAACACAGTGATGGATTCAGTGACCGTGGATAAAGTCTCTCATCTTCTCTGCCTCATGTAACCGCTAGACTCACCTATGTGTTTCCACGTGAGCAGAATAAATACTGATGTAATATAAATAAGCAGGAGTTTCATAAAAGTTTCTCATTGCTACTTTGGTTATTCCTTATGTAAAGGGTTGTTTTGTAAGTTGTCTGCCAAGTTTGCCCACTGTATTCTTTTTATTACATTTATTTATTTATGTGCGCATGTGTTCATGTAGATGGGTCCCAGCGATCAAACTCGGGTTGTGAAGCTTGACTATAGTTGCCTTTATCCACTGAGGCATCTATGACTTGTGATGTGTTTTTTATTTATATACATGTATGTGTATTTCCTGTGTGCATGTATGTGGGGACACGCAGAGGCCAAAAACAGGCATCAGATCCCTCAGAGGCAGAATTAAGGCTGTCGGTGGGATGCCTGGTTTATGCGTCTCTGAGAGCTGGAGGCAGGCCCCGGGTTGGACAGCAAGTCCTAGTAACTACTGAGCCATCTCTAAAGCTCTTCATGTTTGAAGTAGCAGAAAGGAATGTTGTAACGAGGGTAAGTAGCCTGTATAAAGTCAAAGTGGAAAAGGAAGACAGGCAGAGACAGAGAGAAGCCCAAGCATGCAGGGCATGAGAGGTCAAACCATTTTACTCTGGGGGAGCAGATTTGTTTCACAACTACTCAGTTTTAAAATAAAGATGGGTTTGTCTTTATTTCCTAAGCACAGATGACTGCTCGTCCAGCCATCCCCGCAGCTTGGGTAGCTACTCTGATTTCTGTCTAGCCAGTCCATTGAGCTGATACATGCTGACTTTCATACTGTGCTCTGGCCGTTGCTGAGGCCTTTGATGAGCAGAAAAACCTGAGAGGAAAGAGCTGAGGCTGTTAGAGCTGTCCTATCTGAGCTTCCAGCAACCTGCATAGGACGGGGCCTTGATTCAGATGTCACCTCTGTGAAGGACTCTGGGGGTGACTCTCAGTTGATCTGAAGGCAACATTTCCAATAACATTTTGGGATCTCCAAAAAGCCCAACTCACTGCAGCAAGCTCTGACACATCTGACCTTCCCTTGACAGTTGGTAGGAGAATTTAAAGGTGAAGGGCACTGAAGCTAAGTCAGTCTTGGCCACTGGAAGAAGAAGCTGTCTCTGTAGCACGTACAGCTGGATGAGTGGCTCCATGCACGCATCCTGGTTCCAGTATTTTCTTGACTTTTCATGAGACAAAACTGTCCTATGCGGGTCTGAGATGGACTGAGGTGTTTGGTATTCATCTCCCTCACCCGTGTGGCTCACAGAACGTCAGATCTTAAAGATCAGCTAAGAGGCTGCAGGAAGCAAGTTGATGAAAAATGAAGCATGTGAAACCCAGCATAAAACCCTGCTGGTCTGCCCTGCTGGGGGCTCTCCCCTAGGAAGACCCGGCATTGATCATTGATAGATAGACTTTTCCCTCTGGCTGTGGAAGGATTCCGTGAAGAAAGGAAACTTCTGGCTTATATGGAAATTGGAGTTGACAGTGTCCCGAGGGCTCCATTTTTCTCTTTCTCATTGTGTCACTGGTGCCTGCCCTTCTGCGTGAGCATCTCTGGAAACAGCAGTTATCAGTGCTGAACAGGGCATGTGTCTGAGGATGAAAAGAGCAGTGTGGCTTGGACTGAGATACAGGAAGACAGATGGTGCCTGCAGCAGTGCCCTGGGACACTGGGGACAGACATAATGGTAGCTCTGGTTCCTTTGCCTCTGTGTGGAAGCCCTGAGGACTCACACAGGCGTGGAAAGACTCCATGGAGCCCTTCCTGGGGAAGCAGAGTCCACCTCTGCACACAGTCTGTGCTCACTTGTCATTCTGAAGGCTCCGTGTATGGTTTTTGGCATCAGCAAACAGTGGATATTCTATGAGTAAGAAAGCTATGAATCACCCTATAAATATGTCAGAATTCCTAAAAAGTACAAGAGTCATGCAAACAGGATTATTAAATGCTCTGTGAGCACAGTCTGTGAGACATGATGATGATGATACACACACACACACACACACACACACACACACACACACACAGAGTATCTATGGTTTGGGGACTGTAGAGCTGGCTGTAGTGGCACAGGCTGTCATCTCAGCCCTTGGAAGCCAGAGGCAGGAGGATCACTGAGGTTCAGCTACAGTGAAAACATGTAACGTCTATCTTCTGAGTTCGGCTTATTTTATTTGACATGATGATCTGTGTTCTTTGATTCTGGGCAGAATTAATTGATGTTGATTCTCTGGTCGTACGGGTGAGAGCTGCGTTGCTCTCTGCAAGAGGCCAAGTGAAAGCTGTCTGAAATGATGGGTAGTGTGTTACTGTGAGCTCAGGGAGGGTTACTCGGGTCTGTTCACAAGCACAAATTAATCAAATGTGCATTTAAGATTTGTGCATTTTACTAAGGGTAAACGACGCCCAATGCAGGAAAAGGCTCTTTGTCTGCTGCACTGAGTGCATTTGTGTGGGAAGCTGGACCATAGGTGTGGGCCTCACCATGGACTCTTTATTAATGATGTCTCTCATTGGACCAAGGCTCCAGGATTTAATATGGTAACATTCTAATGAACCTGATAGCCAACCTGGCTAGCCTGCTTGACTTTTAGCTCACTGATGGTTCTAAGCCTTTTAGACCGTGCTGTCCTGCCACAGGCTTGGCCTTCTGTCCACCCCTGTGGTCCCAGTGGTTGGGCCACCATCAGGTGTTTCCAACTTCTTGATCTCACAGTCAAAGAACTGAAAATCAGGGTCCCAGAGATTGGGAAAAGCAACAGAGGTGTCCGTTGAGAGCTCAGTGACAGCAGATTATGGCGGGCACACTGTTCACGTGTCTGTCCTGGGCACCGATGTGAGAGTACACAAGGGCCCAGACTGTTACCTGAGGCTTCCGTTCACACAGAAGAAAGGGCTTTGACTCTTTAGGGCTATAGGAGCTTTAGTGGGTCTCTGCTTTGATTGACAGGTTAGGTCTACACACGTCTCTTCCCATGACGCATCTGATTTTAATCACGTGTGTGTCCAGTTGTGTATAGACATAGAATGGCAACTGAGGGATTTTCCCTAAATGTTTACAGAGTGGTCAGAGTTTACCTTAGTAAGCGTGTACCCCAAACCAGTTCAGGCCAGATCAACATTCATGCTAATACACTGAGAATACTCTTGAATAGAAACGCTCTATGTTTGATTATTTCTAGGGGTGAAGGAACCTATACTATCACTCAAGGCCTGAATGG
>NW_004949105.1:7600551-7604127 GCF_000317375.1 Microtus ochrogaster | reverse complement strand
TGTCCACAGAGCCCATGCGTGTGTGAAAAGGGGGTGTCCACAGAGCTCATGCATGTGTGAAAAGGGGTGTCCACAGAACCTGAACTCTCCCAGTCCCTAGTCCAAAACTTCAAAGGGAACCACTTAGCCCACCTGACCACCACTACCAAGATAACCTTGGAGGAGATCTGGTTAAGTGAGCCATGCTTAAGCCTTGGGGGACAACTCAGCTGGCAAAGTGTTCGTCTTGCAAGCATGAGGACCGGAGTTTGGTCCCCAGCACACAGGCATGCTTGTAGCCCCAGCGCTGGAGAAGCAGAGGCAAGCAGAGGCTTGGGGCTCACTAGCTAGCCAGCGCCTAACTGCTGAATTCCAGGTGAGGGAGAGATTCTGCCTCAAGAAGAAGCGGGGAGCATCTGAGGCTCATTTAGAAACTATCCTTTAAAAGGCTCCACATACACACAGACGCAAACACACATATGTACCTGTGTATTCACCCTCACATGCTTGAACACCAGACATCGTATGCAGCCTGTGTGAACAAAGGAAGTTCTACTTCTAGTCACTGTTTGGGGTCCATGGGGGTGTTGTTGCCTGGCAACAGATACATGCTGAGAGTCATGGGGGCTCAGAATTTTTCCTCACCCTCCAATACTTCACATGCCCCCTCCCCAGCCCCACATGCTTTGAGGTCAGCTGTGCAGACAGCTATTCATCCTGGCAGGTCCTGACCTGTGTCTGTTTTCATTTGAACTCCCTTCAATCCCACATCATCTGGGTTCGTAACTACTAATGCAGTATTTGAGTTTCTTATAAAAGAGATAACCTAACTCCTGCTTAACAAAGGGCATACGTCAAAGTATTTGAATGTTATCTCAGAATATTAATCCACAGTGAGGCTTGTCATGGGACTGACACACAGTCTGGAGCCTGGGATGCAGGATGTCTGTGTATCACTATCGTGCTGGACCCTCGAGTGAGGGATTCTCACCAGGGCTGGTCCTCTCTACCTTCATTCCACTTCGGTTCGTTCGTGTCTTGTGTGCATTCACCTGTGCAGCCTGTAAGCTGCACTCTTAGCTTGTGCTTCATGTCCAGGCCCACGGATCAACACCCCGCCTGCCTCTGTTACTGCTCCAAGTCCCAGCTGGAAAACCAGCTATGCCAAGAGGTGCTGTCCACCTTGGACCCAGTCTGAGCTCAGAGGGTGAGATACCTACCTGCCTAGGGTGGGGATGACCCAGGCAGACGGTGGCTACTTGTTACCACAGTTAACAGAAGAAGCAGCGTGTAAGGACAGCCATTTAACATGGGCTCCAATGTCTAAAACATCCTAGGATAATGTAGTTGGGATTTTATGGCACTCCTGAGGGTTTGAGACACCCTGTGCTCCCGCGGTGTCCTCTGGAGCATATGAGAGAATCACAGGGGCTGTGCAAGCGCTAAGACCTCCCTGGTTAATTAAAGCCCTCTATGAAGTAACGATGTCATACAATTACCTAAGATAAGGGGAACCCGTGATGCTGGAGGGCGAACTAGATTGCACTCCTCAGACAAGAACAGAAGTCGGGCACCAAGGGGACATAGGGGGACTGGAAACTCTTTAAACCGATCGCTTGTGGTCTCTGATTCTCCGCAGTACGTTTGTCTTTGAAGCCTCTTGCCTGATGCTCTCGCTTGTCCGAGATTCCGTGTCTGTCCCCACCATTAACTCTTCTTCCTCCCAGTTTCCAAACCTGAGCAAGCAGTGCTTTTCGTCTCATTGATATAATCTTATTTTCAGCAGTGATATTTACCATGGAGAAGGCTGAGGGAGGCCCAGAGAGGAAAGGACCCACTACGTACCACAGTTGGCGTCGTGATGTGTGGTGTGTTCTTTTGGATTTCCAGCTTGTCTTTAGGCAGTCATAATAGTTTCAATACTGACATGTTTATTCCCTGGTCACATGACTTTAAAAAGACTCTATATGTATGGGTGTGGGGATTGGGGGTGTGGGGTGTGAGAAGGTTGTGAGTGTGGGGGGATGGGAGGTTCTGTGTATGGGGTTTTAATGAAAGTGAATCATCCTTTGTTTTGACAAGTATGAGGAGGACTATTTTATTTTGTTTTCATTATCCCAAGTTGTGAATATAGGTTAGTGGTTTATAGACCTATAGGCAGACCAGTTTATAGAAATATAAATTGCTAGTTGTGCAGGTGATGAACCCCATTGAGCTTGTTTGCAGAGTAGTTCTGTGTTTGAAACTAGAGAACCTTCTAACCTTGGCTCAGAATAGGAGCATCTTATGTGCTGTAAGCTGATGGAGGTCGTAAATAGAGGGAAAACGAAGCCTGAGGCTCGTGTTTACATCATGGGCATGCTGGATTTACTGCTGCTGTACTGTGCTCTGAAGAAATATGGGGTCCATGTACGTCATTATAAAACTGCCACTCCGGTGTGTTCCGGAATATTTACAGCAGTGTTGATTCAGGGCCGGGTCTAGTAGGCAGCCCATTCCTAATTCCTGCCAGGCAAACTCTATCACAGCCGTATATCACAGCTGATCTGAGGGACAGGCCAGTTTCATAATGACCTCTTAAAAGGACTTTTCAACATATAAGAATTTGGTAATTTAAGCTTTCACACAATTATTATCATTATTCATCATCAATAGCATAAGCTTATTCTTCTCATGGATGGGACATATCCTTAGGAACTCATATGAATAACTAAAGGTATGAGGTACACCTTGCTGGGAATACAGAGAGGCACTAAAATCCTGCCCTCCAGAGAATCGGTCAGTGTACTGGCAAAAGAAAAAAAAAACATCATGAAACCTTGAATATTATCAACAGGTTTGGGATAACCTGGTTTTACATGGTTGGTACTCAGCTAGCACAGCACAGACTGTCAATCACATCCCATGGTCATATGTTCTTCTGGTGGCTGCATGGCAGCTTTTGAAGCCACTGTCTTTATAATCGGGATAGCTGTGAAGACCCACTGTTCTGCAGATACTGACGATGCAAATAGAGTCTGAGGATCCCTAAAAAGGCCTATCCCTAGATGACTATTTATTACATTTTATTTCTCTGTGAGATTCCTGGAAACTTGGGCTCTTAAGAAAGATTTATTTACAGGCTCCAAAACCACAGAGAAACCCTGTCTCGAAAAACCAAGAAAAAAAAAGATTTATTTTTATTTTACTTAATTTGGAGGAAAAAAAACCCACTACAAATCTTTTCCCGGGGGTCATTTGCAGAAACGAACCAGCAGTAAATGTTCAGCCCGAGGCTGTGATAACAGCTGTCTCAGAGAGCTGATGAATACTGTAAACGGTGGGGGACTTAGAAGGAACCTGCATAGGGATGGCGTGTTCCTTAGAACTCTGAAGGCTAGACATACATCCCAGCTAAGGGAATGCCCCTAAAATACTCAAAGAACCTTTTCCTTGCTTTCCCAAGGTCAGTGCAGACTAGGGAGAAATTTTGCCATTTATCAACCCACCAAAGAAGTACCCTAAAACATAAGCCATAGGCAAAGTTCCTCTGCAAGAGATGGGAGAGGTGTCCAGGCGTCTAAGAAAATTTATCAGTCTCTAGCTAGCACTGATGGA
>NW_004949105.1:7593640-7600451 GCF_000317375.1 Microtus ochrogaster | reverse complement strand
AGTACCCTAAAACATAAGCCATAGGCAAAGTTCCTCTGCAAGAGATGGGAGAGGTGTCCAGGCGTCTAAGAAAATGTATCAGTCTCTAGCTAGCACTGATGGAGGGGGCAGAGACTTCAGTGCATGACCAAGGATGGAGATATTAAGGGTTTCAAGAGGAATGAAACAAACAGGATTGCAGGCAGAGAGGCTGCCGTCCTGGAAGGAGAGTGCACACAATTTCAAACATCTCCCTTTCACTATTAGTAATATCAAGTTTTACCAAACATTCTGAGAAAAGCAAAGAAACAAGAAAGTTTGGACCACGGGATGGGGGGCATCAATTAGCCTAAAGAAGCTGTTCCTGGGCAGTTCCAGACAGTCTGTTTCCTAGAGAAACTTAAATCAGTTAGTATTTAATGTTCGTGGTGCTAAAGGAAGCCTTTTCTAGTTAAGTATAGGAAGATATGGAGGAAAATAACAACCGGATTGTAACTGTAAAAAGAACCAAATAAAGGAGAAAATGTGAAACTGTAATCTCAAGAAATAAAAGACAAAGTTTCAAAAAGGAACTAAATACAAATCCTAGTGCTGAAAAGGACAGAACGTGACATCGTATATATAGCAGACAGAACCAAAGGTCAAGCGGACAGGAGATCAGTGGATCTGAAGACAGATCAATTAAAATTATCCAGTCTGCAGAGAGAGGAATGAGGAAATGTCAGCAGACCTCAGATCTGGAGGAAGTACGGCGCATTGTGGAATGCATCCGTGTACAATGCAAATCACAGACAGGAGAAGAGGGCAAAGGAGCAGGAAGAGTAAAGCCAGGCAGAAGCGGTGCCGGGATGATAGAGGATATTAACTTACACTTTAAAGAACTATCCAGACTCCAAGTGGGACAGCCTGAAGCAGAGAGGCACTTAGGACCATTCTGTACAGAGAGGCCACACCTAGGCACAGCATAGCCACGATGTACAGAGGGGGAACACGTGGGCACCACGTAGCCACGATGTACAGAGGGGGAACACGTGGGCACCACATAGCCATGATGTACAGAGGGGGAACACATAGGTACAGCATAGCCACAATGTACAGAGGGACCACACTCAGGCACCACATAGCCACGATGCACAGAGAAGCAACATTGAAGAGTCTTGTCATCTTCATCCTGCATTTACTCTGCTCAAGGACCCTGTAGGAGCAGCAGCTGACTTCACACTGAACTCAGAGGTCAGAAGAATGGGGAACAGGCACTAATAGAAGGACATCCTCAGGAAGTCTGTATCCAGGAAAGCTGCCTTTCCAGATGTGGGGGCAATGAAAGCATTCCTAAGAGACCAACAGGGAGAATTTGAGGTGCACAGATCTTCTGGACTGGCAAGAGAGACACTTGAATTCACAGGAAAAGCTCTGTAAAGCGAAGTGCGCATGGAAGACAATGATGCTGTGATACTAAGTTTATATTAACCTATCCGGAGACACTGCAAAAGAAATAAATACACACCCGTTAGTAGGCGTGTACACACGCATAAAGGTATTAAGGTCTGAAGTTGGGGACACAGGAATATCCAGGGATGAAGTGTTTGTTCACGGCTGAACCTCAGTCAATAGTAATCAATGTAAATTAGGTTGGCATGCATTAAAATGTTAATTACAATCCTAATGAATAATTCATCTGAATGCTTGTGAATTAAGATGACAAAATGTAAAGACCTCCTTACACAAAAGGAGAATGGGCGTGGTGGCACCTGCCTGTATTGCCAGCACCTGGGAGGCTGAGGAATGGTCATGGATTTGAGATCACAAAGAGAAACCCTCTTTCATAAAATAAAGCAAAGCGCAAAGAGGAAAACCAAAACCAAAGAGAAGGCAGCAACAGAAGAAAGAAAAAAGACACAGTCCACACAGCAGACAAGTAGCAAAAGGTCACATAGGAGCCCAGTCTCTCAGGACTTGCCTTGGACATAATCAGCGCTGAGCAGGTGGTGGGTGAGGCCTCTCTGAGGACTGGACGAGGGACCAGTCGATGAGAATAGCAGAATAGCATTAGAAATCATTTCATTGACTTGTTTTTTTGACTATTTGTTTCTTTTTTGCTTGTTTATTTCATGTTTGGCTCTATCCTGGGCGTCTGGGGAATCCCTCCTCAGGGGTGAGCTGCCTCTCAGGGTATGGGTCTCCAAGTGGGCCCATCATTATTAGTTGGTCATTCCCATAATTTCTTTGAGGGAAGGGAGGGGAAACTTTGCCTGGGATATAAAAACAAACAAATAAACAAAAAAGAATTTACACATTAAAAAATAATTTTTAAAAAAAACCTCAGAGGCCAGAAATCAGAAGAATGTGTGAGAGAACCGAGCAGTTGCGTTTTGTCTATAAGAAACACCTTTTTATTCAGACACAAATATGTTTAAGACAAAAGGTTCACAAAGGATCATCAATGAGAGCAGTCCTGGAGGAGCAGGAGTAGGCACGCCAGCAGGTAGTGATGTAGACATCAGTAGACAAGTTAAACGACGTCCCCAAGCTGCATGTCCTGGGTAGCAGCAGCCCGTCACCAAGGCCAACACCTGCTCCCAGTTACAAAGTGAGCAATCTGGAAGAAAGTGTTTGTTTAAATTGCTAAAAGTTAAGGTGTCTGAGGAAGATAAACGCACAACGTAGAAAGATGAATTATCCCATCGCGAAGACAGGGATATCATCATATCCTATGTCCACATGAGGATGCAGGGCAGATGAGCTGGAACTGAAGGCTGAAAAGGGAAACCGTGTACCTTATTGTATGACCCCAGCAGTATCAGAGCAGTAGATGGGACAGCTGCGCAAGAGGCAGAAGACCTGAAGCCACTCGGGGTCGCGTGCCTCCCACAGCAGCAGACCATACATTGAAAAGTGCTTATGAATGTGATATGCCAGGTGACAGGCCACAAGGGAAGCATCCTCATGTATCAGAAGGACTGACACAGACAGCTCTGCTCTCTAACCTCTATATGATGAAATTAGACACTTTTATCAGAGATTGTCAGGGAGTTCTGGGAGTTTGCAATTACAGAAAAATGAGCCTCTCTGTCTTGAATTGTGCCCCTCCCCCAGTTCATCTGTTGCACTCCTAACCCATGTCTTGGTTACTTGTATGTGGCTGTGATGAACACCATGATCAAGGCAACTTATAAAAGGAATATCTTATGGTGTTAGAGGGTTAGAACCCATGATGGCAGAGGCAAAGAACTCCTGAGAGTTACACCTTGTTCTACCACCACAGGGCAGAGAAAGAGATACGCACACTGACCACACCTCCTAATCCTCCCCTGATAGTTTCTCTAACTGGGGACCAGATGGTCAAGCATATGAGTCTTTGCAGTCATTGTATTCTAACCGCCACACGCTGCATACCTCAGAATGTGACGTGACTAAGTCTCAATAAATGGCCTTCAGTTTGAGGAAAGTTGGGACACGGGAGGGAAAGTACAGGGAAAGTGGGTACCCCGAGATGCTGGCTTCTCGTTCCCAGGAGACACTGAGAAGAAACTTAAGGAAGTCTTAAAAATGGTTATCTCAGTAGTACCAATAGGGTAAGGGGAAGATGCAAAAGGCCAGGAAAATACCCCAGCTAACCTGTTTCAGGGACTTCCAGCCTTAGGCTCTCCCTCATTGAAGGGATTAAGTTATAACTTTCTCTCTGCGTCTTAGTCGTCAGTCTTTTCTGGACATTCAATTCACTGTCTGTCAGGAAATGAGTCAGGAAATGAGCTTGGCAGCCCCCAGATGGCCACCAGTATCCTGTTACACACCCAGCCCTCACCAATGTCCCCTGCCACGCTAGGTGCATCCATAATAAGAGGGCAAATAAAAGATTTCCCCTAAAAGTTCACTCAGAGGGCATGGTTTGCCTTACTGGCAAGCTCATTCTAAACCAGCATAGATTAGCTTGACCCCACCACCTGGAGCTCCCACACTGTGATCTATGGTGTGTTTGAATCGAAGGTTTCTGTGGTGTGTTTGGATCAAAATGTTACTAAGGGGAGCGACAATTCCATTGTTTAAAGCAGGTATACCTGCAGCCTGATGCAGGTAGGGGTCTTAGGCTGCCTATAAGTTCAGAGAGGGGTGTGTCTAGCCTATAGCCCGAGCCAAGTGGAGTCCCAGGTTGCTAAACTGTCCTTGATGCTTGCCTGCCTCACTCAACTCTGAGAATGGTGGCTGCTGGCATTTTCTACAGCCCTGAGAAGGTTCCGCAGAAAACTGGACCTTCGTCATGAAAGCAAATTTTGGACTGAAGAAAGGACATCATCGTGAAAGGAAAGTCCCTTGTTTGTGACTAGAAAGGGAATGTTCTAGAAATATTCCTTAGGAAGCTCTTTCTGGAATAGTCCTGGAGTAGACAGGCTGTAGTCTCAAAGAAGTAAGGACAGGCTTGGCTCTCATTCCCTCAGTGGGCAGGCATGCATCGGTCTGTAGTGAGAGAGATTTGGATGTAGGGTGCCTTGACTGGAGGAAGACTTAAGGATGGGTGCTCTAGGCTACTCATAGGTCCCCTCCATGGTAGATGACTGTTCCATCATACTCACAGGATACACAAGCAGAGAGGGTGGCTGTCTGTGGTCGGAACCCATGCAGGAGCAGCCAGGCTGTTGAGATTGCATGGCCTCTTAGAGCCCCTCAGAGGAAGGGAGACAAGAGAAAAGATACCTGGAGGTACTGATACTGTGATGAATAGCAAGAAAGACACCTTGTCACAGAGAAGAGATTGGATGGGAAGCAATATGCCTCTGTTAGGATGACCGAATCTGAGCCACTTTGACCATGTCACAATTGAGAGTAGCTGGGCATGTAGGCTGGTGGAAGTCCTTCGGGGACTGGAGGGCTGAGGCATGGGGCTGAAAATTTCCTGGCTAACTTGGGCTTCATAGAACCATTGACCCAAACTAAAGCAACAATAACAACAAAACCAAAGCAACAAAATAGTAGCTGCTACTTTGTTTTCTTTTTGTGGCATATATGTTAATTACTGCCTTTAGATTTTATTTGTGATCTAACAAATAAAGCTTGCCTGAAGATCAGAGTACAGAGAAAGTCATTAGCTAGAGTCTGGGCGGTGGTGGCACACACCTTTAATACCAGCACTTGGGAGACAGAGGTACAGGGACCTCTGTGAGTCCAAGGCCACTCTGGGCTATGCGAGGTTGATTCAGTCTAAAAGATAAACAGAGACAGGCAGTGGTGGCACACACCTTGAATCCCAGCACTTGGGAGACACACACCAGCACTAGGAAGGTGGAGACAGGAAGGGATGTGTCTGAGACAGGAATATAAGGCAGAAGGAAACCATTTAGTCTGAGGATTCCTGGATACAGGATCTTGTCCCCTTTGGTCTGAGGATTCAGTAGAGATAAAAAGTCTTTCTAGTGGCTGGCTCCCTTACTTCTCTGGTCTTTCAGCTTTTATCCTGATAACCTGACTCTGGGTTTTTATTATTAAGATCAATTAAAATTCACACTATGATTGTTTTTTAAACCGTGAATATATTACCGTGGTGTGTCCCTGAACCCAAGGACCTTCCTAGGAGACTGGCCCCGTCAGGACACCGCAGTCAGCAGAGGCTAGCAGGTTTCTCAGTGCCCGTGGCATTGTGTGTGCTAATGAATTCACCTTGATAGCAAATGGACGTGCAAATCGTTTTGCAGCTGTGGCTTTGCTCCAATAATTGATAGATGTTTTGATCTCTGTGACTTTATGGCTTTGTCCCCTAATGCTCTGTGACAAGTATAAGAAACATGGGCAAGGGCTAACTGCACAAATGGAGGCTTAATGTGCAAAATGCAAACCTTTCATCACTTCAAGCCAAGAGGCCGCCACAAATTGCTGAACAGTGTCCCGGTGAAGCTAGAGAGTGGATCCTTTTTGTTTATATGTTCCATTTTGTTCTGCAAAGGGCATACGAGCTTGGTGCTTCGAAATAATCCACCTCAGTCAAATGTACTTTCTCATTTATTTCTGTGTCTGCAGTGGGTGATCAACCTTCCATGCCAGGAACAGGTTTGGACACAAAGAGAAACACACGTGACTGTCAGTGTGCAACCTGAGATCTGACGGTGACTTCCCCTTTCCTGTCGCCCTCACGGCTGTTGCCTGAGCTGTTAATGAAAGGCTGTCAGTTTGGACTCAGGGTGTACTCCGTGCTTGCTCCAACTGTTTCCTTTCTTCTCTTGCAGTGCTTCGACTCCTGAAGGAGGGGGCGGACCCACACACTCCCATTTCCTCAGGAGGGTCCTTACTCCACCTGGTAAGAACTGGCACTTGCAGGGGGCATGGGATGACACCTGGAGACAGAGAGTAAATTAAGGATTCAAGAGTCAAAAGTCAGTTCTGGAATTAACATCCAACAATGAGAAAAAAGGGTCAGGGGGAGGGACAGGGGCAGGTGTGGATAAAGAGCCTCTGAGTTTGATGTTCCGAGGGAGGGACAATCACCCTGAGCCTAGCGGACCTGAGGAGGAGTGGATGGGACAAGATGTCAGGTCTCAGCTCACTCTGTGGCTGATAATCATTGGACCTTTTGTCGAGGTGTTACACACCATCCTTGCGTCTGTGGAGATCTTGTCACAGGAGATGGAGTGTGTCAGGTGGCAGTCACAGTCATTTTTTCCATCTCCCAGGTGACACATGAGCACTGAAGTCCTAGTGAAGGAACTGTGAATGAAAGAACCCCAGGAAATAGGACCTCCACAGTGGCCTCCACAGTTAGTGGGAAGAACCCCAGGAAATAGGACCTCCACAGTGGCCTCCACAGTTAGTGGGAAGGCAGTGGCTCTAGACCCAGGATATAGGG
>NW_004949105.1:7590770-7593405 GCF_000317375.1 Microtus ochrogaster | reverse complement strand
CTCTAGACCCCAGTGATAGAAAGCAAACATTGAGGAAGAGTACGGCCAGAAGCACAAAGTCATCTTGAGAGACTTCCTTGCCCCCCCACCCCAGGCTGAGGCAGGCATTTTGATGATGTCTGGGAGATGTATAGAGAACTGAGTGTTGGCTAAGGGAGGGGGATCACTGCTGTACTCTTCTTTAGCAGAGATTATTGAGTAAATAAAAGCAGAGGAACAATTGCAGGTTGTCAAAGAGAGAAACAATTACAGGGTTGCAGAATGCCTTAGGTGCTGAGAAAGGCAATTTAGCTTTCTAGAATGTCAAGTGTGAACAGTCTCCTGGGGAGCCCACGCCTTGGGACATCCCACACTGGGATGCCTGGTGCTTCTCACACTTGGCTCCTGATTACACAGTGTCCTGTGGGTGTCTTGAAGGGAGGAGCACAGTGCATGTGCTGTGGGGGAGGGGTCAAGGAGAAGCTGTAGACACCGTTGGGATTTCTCAGAGTTGTTTATTCAACTCAAATATTACTCATTGAGCACTGGGCTCTAAGCCAGCCGTTCTCAACCCCTAATGCTGCGACCCTTTAATACAGCTCTTCATGTTGTGCTGACCCCAACCATAAAATTATTTTTATTGCTACTTTAGAACTGTAATTTTGTTACTGTTATGAATCATAATGTAAACATATTATATGAAGAATAATTTATATAAGACTCCTGTTAAAAAGTCATTTGACCCGCAAAGGGGTTGTCACCCACAGATTGATAACCACTGCTTTAAGTGCTGATTTCTCTAAGACATTTCTCTTAGCTGTCCCAGAAAAGGAAAAGCATTTACATGGGAATCAAGTGTTTCAGTTAGGGCTGTAGCTGATTTCAATTCCAGAGACAGATTATTATTTTGGGGTGTATATCTTTATTTTAACTTATTTTTAATACATTAAAATACAAAATATGTATTTTAATACATATTTTGCAAACATATTTGACTTAGTCTCTTTGCCTACTGATCCATTAAAAAAATCCCTGTAGCAAACAAATGGCAGATAGCAAATGCTGGATGATGAACAGGGAGATAGTGGCAAAAGCAACCATGTCTGTGCCGCCAGGAAGGATATCTCACGAGGACAGCATAGAGGAATCCTCAAATTTCAATCTTTGTAAGAATCTACAGAGTGAGGAGTACAATTATATAAGCCTTGATAAAATGTTGGGTGTCTGTAACACTGGTTTTTTAGTGAACTAAGAGAAGGGCTGCCGATGCTCATACAATGAGAGTGGTTTTCAGACATCCTCAGTGCTATGCTGTGGCATCCTTACACCACAGCCAAGCTGATGTGAAATCCCTTAGAAGTTAGAGATTTCCTTCTACTGAAGCAATTCTAGTTTTAATACCAAGAAAAGGAATTCATGTAAGGGTTGTGATGGCTGCGAAAATACCTAAGACACGTTGGAGCACAAAAAAAAGCAGGGTAATGAGCAAAGTACATAATGTAATTAAGGAAAGGATGGAGAGGGACGGGGAGGGGCAGAGGAGGAGATATATGCGTAGATGATAGACAGATAGTAGATAATGCAGATGAAAGATGTTGGCGAGGATAGACTGACAGACATGATAGAGGGAGAAAGGTAGAGATGATAGGAAGAGATGGTGATAGATATATATGATAGAATATTGATAGCAACAGATACATAGATGAAAAAAATTGATAATAGATAATTGGGTAGATGATAAATAGATAGATAGATAGATAGATAGATAGATAGATAGATAGATAGATAGATAGATGATAGATATATGATACATAGATTGATGGATGGATAGATAGATAGACAGACAGACAGACAGACAGACAGACAGACAGACAGACAGACAATATATGATGGATAGGGAGTAGATACACAGATGGTGAGGTAAATAGATACCAGCAGACAGGTAGATGATATATGGATGGATGGATTGATGGATAATATAAAGATGAGGTATGGCTTAGAAAGAAACATTAACTCAAAACATATCTAGGCCTTTTTATGACCCCATGGGGCAATAATTTTTCTTAAAGTGGAGGAGTATCGATGAGAGATGGTGTTCTCAGGCTGACTGAGTTCTCTTAGGTTCCAGGTGAGAGACATGCATTTAAAATGTTCAGGATCCAGACTTTAGAGAAATAAGAGTAAGAAGCAAACAGAGGCAGACCTGGCAAGTGTGCAGGTTAAGGAACGTGGTGACTCTGGGAAGGGGCTAAGATCAGGTGCTCCCCCTCCCCAGTACTTACAGCGATAGGAGACAGGCGAGCACACTTGTGTTAGAGAAACACTAGGATTCATGGGCACGTGAACTAAGAGGGATCTCTATGCAGAAGTGTAGAGAGCCTTCAAAGTTTAGCCTTTAAGATTCTCTTACAGGGTTCAATTAGAGAAAATGCGAATAGCTAAAGGCGGGCTAAAGATCTGACGGTGAGGAAGGCTACTCACAACAGGTTCCGTCAGTCCATAATCCTGTTTTCTTCTCTCTCCAATCCGTTATTTCTCATTGTTCCTTCTTGTTCTCCTTTGTTCTACATTGTTTTAGTTGTACATCATTCTCTCTCGTCTTTTTCATTACAAATGTTCCCAGTCATTTATGCCCTTAAAGCCAGCAATTCCCCAG
>NW_004949105.1:7586389-7590570 GCF_000317375.1 Microtus ochrogaster | reverse complement strand
ATAGATAAAAGAGCTAAAAGGTTTATTTCTAGTAAAATTATGAATAGGGCATGGATTGTTCAAATCAGCAAACCACTTCTTTTCTCCCAGTAGGCATAGAAATTACAAGGTAACCAAGCAACCTAGGGGAAGCTGATGGCTCTTGATCAGACAGCACATACACCAGGCGCTGTAGTTTTTAAGGGTCTGGTAAGTTAGACTTACTGCTCTATGAAGAAGAGACCCAGCCTCTAAATATTCAGTTTCAGGCTATGCTGTTATCAACTGTTCTGGTCGTGGTGTTGTGGGTCTTTCTCTGAGTTGCGGTTAGTTATTCCTTCTGCTGCCCTTGAGAGTCCTGAACTAAAATCATCAGTAAATTGAGGTGGAGGTGAGCATAGGGGTTAAGAATCTTTTGAGTGGGGTAAAACCAGAACAGCAGCTTTGGGCAGGAGCAATTCTGTGTCCTTGGATATCAGTGAATATCTCAAGTTAGGCTCTTGCCTAAATACTGACCTGCTGATAAAGATAATTACAGGAAGGCAGATCTCTGTGCTTACCTAGGAGAGAGGAACAAAGCCTAGCCAGTGAGACACTGTTTCACTATGCAGTTCTGAACTGCGGGAATTAACCCCCAAATATCAACAGAAAAGGAGTCAGCTACAGCGAACAATCTACAGCTAAGGACAGACACTTTATTCACAAAGCAACAGCTCCGAAAAGCCTTGCCTTTGGGTTAGCCTTCACCAGATCCCTTGGTTCTGATATGTCACTCATGAAAAGATGGCTGAGATTTCCTGTAAAATGTTGCGGCTCGTAACACAGAAGGGCATGGGACGCCAGACCCGCTCCCTAAAACGCTTGGTCTGTGAACAAGAGACGCTTCATTTTATACTGTGTGAAGTCCAACGGTGCGTTCTGCTTAACATTCGGAAAAAAAGAGACAAGGGTGGCGGAGAGCCTGGGGACGAGATGCTGAGCGACAGGCAGAAAAGCGGTTCCCAGTCCCTTTGAGCATGGAAATCATCTTGCCTATTCTCTTGGTTCGTAATGTGTCACCACAAACTGATTTAGTGATGATCAACACGGATTGAGGGGAAGAGGTGTTAGCTCGAGGAAAATTCTTTCTGCGGAGCAGGAGCTGTGCTAAGCTGTGATGATGGTGTAAGACCGCTGTTACCGAGATGTTCAGCCCTCATAATCTTTTCAGACAAGGGTGATTAAAGGTATTTATTGCTGTCAAATTATTATTCATAATCTTCAGAAGTGTGAATCACGAAATACATCCCTCAAGAAGGGTGGGTGTCACTTTCAGCTTTGCATGTAATTAGGTTTTTTATTCTCCTTGAAAGACAAACTCCAAGTACATTTGGGGTATAAATGTGGATTCCTGAAGTTGGGGTTAGGGATGTCTTTGGTTTTGTGCATACTTGTGTGCAGTGTCTGTGTGGGAGGGTGCATACATGTGAGTGTGAGGTGTAAGTGTGGATTCCCACAGTCCGGGAGAGGAATGTCTTTGTTGTGTGTGTATGTGTGTGTAGTGTGTGGTGGTGTGCATGCAGGTGAGTATGAGGTGTAAGTGTGGATTCCCACAGTCCGGGAGAGGAATGTCTTTATGTGTGTGTGTATGTGTGTGTAGTGTGTGGTGGGGGTGCTTGCAGGTGAGTGTGCAGTTATGTTCCTGTCTGTGGAGACTAGAGCAGAGTGCTGGGTGTTTTCTAGCACCCTCCACCTGATAACTGTGAGTGCCGTCTCCCATTGGTCACCTCTATCTGATAACTGTGAGTGCAGTTTCCCATTGGTCACCTCCACCTGATAACTGTGAGCACAGTCTCCCATTGGTCACCCCCAACTGATAACTGTGAGCGCGGTCTCCCATTGGTCACCTCCACCTGATAACTGTGAGTGCGGTCTCCCATTTGTCACCCTCCATCTGATAACTGTGATACAGGGTCTCTCACTGAAATGGGCTCTCTCCTTTTCAAGTAGGCTGGCTGGCCAGCAGTCTCTCAGGATCCACCAGTCTTGCCTCTTTTTTACCCCTGCCCTCCGGGTGCTGGAGTTAGAGGCATGCACAGCCTCACTTGGCTTTGTATAGGGGTGCTGGGGATTTGAACTCAGCTCCACGTGCTTGCAATGAGAGAACTCTTTCCCACTGAGCCGTGTGTGATGCCCCTCAGGGTATCTTAACAGACCTGGAATCAAAGATCATCCACACCATCATTGGCTGTATGGTGAGCTGTCTGAAAGAAAAGGAAGCAAAGAGAAGACGTGCTTTCCCCTGGATCCAGATCATACTCCACTCCAGTTTAGTGAGGATTGATGCTCAGGTCCTGATGCTACTGTGGCTGAAGTTCCACTTCACACCATTGATTTCTCAAGTTATTTAACAGTCACCCACATGGGACATACGAGACAAAAAGACTTGGCTGGAACGAGATGCTTTCCCATCATGCTACCTGCATTTGTCTTGCCTAGGTGCTTCCTGGAATCCTTTCCAGTATGCTCACGAATACCCTTCATGACCTTATATCAGGGCTTCCCTTTTGCACAATTTTAGATGTTTTTTGTGATTTTAGACTTTGAATTTGTCTTCCCTTTTTCGTGTTGAGTAAGTGTTTGTTGTCTTTGGTGCAAACTGCACAGCTGCAGTGTGTGATGTGCGCACACACCTAGCTGCTGTCATGATTTACTGAGAGAACGCCCGTTGCCACTAAACTTGTTTCCCAGACTTTCCAGTATCAGTTGTCTCTGTGTGTGCTGATCCATTCCCAAGCTATATATTATTATGTGTGTCTCAGTGATTCGTCTGCCTTAATGTCCATATCACACTGCATCGACCACAGTTTTAAGCAAGTATAGACACCGAGTGCCTTCTGTCCATGAACTGTTTTCTTGCCCATGATCTGTAAGCTATTCTAGGTCCTAGAATTAACTTATGATCTTAGATTCCGGTTTTTGGTCAGTGCAGATAGACCTGTGGGTTTCTGGTTGTATTTTAACTAAATGTAGACATTTAATCAGCTAGGAGTCCCGTGTTTTCTGCCTCAGTAACACAGTATACACTTAAGGTTCTCTGAGCCTATGAAGTGTGGTCACTTTGTTACTTTCAAACTCCAAATCTTACATAGTTTTGTTTGTCTTAATCACAAATGTTTCAAAAATTTTGAAACTATTCAATTTTAATTTTTTTCCAAACTATTGTTACTGGTGTATAGAAATTCTGATTTGTTGTTCTGACATTGTGTCCTACAACTCTGCCATACATATGTATTAGGTATGATTGTTTTTATTTATTTAGATGTCTGCAGGTCCTCTGAGAGTGGAGACAGATGTAAGTGCAACATTATAGCTGTTTTTCATTCCTCATTGCACCAGCAAGGACCCCCAGGGAGTACTGAGTGTGCACCAGCAAGGACGTCCTGGGAAGAGTGTGAGAATACGCAGACCCACCCCCTATATTTAAAAAGAAATATTCAGGGCTTGCTGTAAACAATTATTCTATCTTGTAACATCCACCTTTAAGTTATGGACCTCACCAAATTGCTGGTATGCTTAGGGTAAACTCTAGCATTTACTTTTTGTCCATAGTTTCCATTTTATACCAACACACACACACACATACACACACACACACACACACACGCACACACACACACATTTTCTGCCTTTCTGGATTATTTTGTGAGAATTAAGTTTATGTTCTTGTATGTTGTACATAAAATTTGGTTCAATGTGTGTTTCAATATTCCACAGGAATGATTAATTTATCCCAGTAGCTTTTTTCAGCACTGTTCTATTCCTTCACATGTAAGACAGTATATTAATTTTCTCCAAAGTAAAACTTACATATGTATGTATGTATATATATACATTTTCTATCCATTTTTCTATCTATCATCTAATCTATCATCTGTCTATCTATCTCTCTCTATATATATCTACTATCTATCTAGCTATCAATCATCTATCTATCTATCTATCTATCTATCTATCTATCTATCTATCTATCTATCTATCATTCTTTCTATCCATCCATTTGTCTATCTCTGTTGCCTATCTGTATATCTATCTTTCTATCATCTGTGAATCTGTCATTCATGTACCTATCATTCATCTATCATCCATCTATCTATCTATCTATCTATCTATCTATCTATCTATCTATCTATCTATCTATCTGTATCATCCTATTTATCTAT
>NW_004949105.1:7582813-7586268 GCF_000317375.1 Microtus ochrogaster | reverse complement strand
CTGCTTACTTACCATCATCATCTCCCTCTTTATCTAGATTGGCCTTGACCTTGTGACTCTCCTGCCTTGGGTATCATACCATTCCTTGACAATGGCTTCCTAATAGTGTTTCCAGTCCCCTGATTTCTGAGTTCTAGGCACGGCCCCTCTTCTGAGTGCAGTGCCATTGGTCACTCATGCTCCATCCTGTGGGTTCTTTTTATGCTACCTTGATCCTTTTCTAATAATTTGTACTGGATTCTAGACATGTTATATGTTTCCTGTTGAGTATTAGCTGAAATTTGTGTAACTTTAAATAATATTCTATACCTTGGGGAAATGTAGTTATTTAGAAACTCTTTGATCCTGTTAGGGCTTGCAGTTATGATTTATTTGGTGGGAAAAAAATGATGTTAAATTGAAACCTAGTGTCCCCTCCTCTGAAGACAGATAAAGTATCTAATGTGTCCAGAGGGAATAGGTGCCAGTTTCTACTGTGTGGGTCATGATCCTTATCACCCAAGCAGCCTCTCTTCCTGACATGGGAGTATCTTAGTTAGGATTTCCATTGCTGTGAAGAGACAGCATGACCATAGCAACTCTTATAAAGGAAACATTTAATTGGGGTGGCTCACTTACAGTTTCAGAGGTTAAGTCCATTATCACAGCACGGCAGATGTCAGTGTGCAGACAGATGTGTTGCTGGAGCTGAGAATGCTTTATCTTGATCAGCAGGCAGCAGGGAGTTGACTATCACATAGAGGGATATGTGGTCTCAAAAGAGACCTCAAAGCCCGCCCACATAGTGACACTCTTCCTCCAACAAGGCCACCTTCCCAATAGTGCCACTCCCTTTTGGGGACACTTTCTTTCAAATCACCACAGTGGATCGTCCATTATTGTCCTGGTGGGTGGCATGAAATCAGACATGGTGCTAGAGAAGGAGCCGAGAGTTCTTCCTCTGGATCTGCAGACGTTGGGAAGAGACAGTGATCCACTAGGACTTGAGCTTCTGAAAACTCAAAGCCCACCCCCCAATGACATGCTAACTCCAACAAGGCCACACCTACTTCTACACGCTCACACCTCATAACAGTGCCACTGCCTATGAGTCTATGGGGGCCATTTCATTCAGACCACCCCAAGGAGCTTCCTGGGGACCATGTCTGTAAATAGAGGTGGTGCTTTCATTACTCAGCTGCCCAGTCCCAAAATAATCACACAGAAGCCTAATATTAATTACAAACAGTTTGGCCTATTAGCTCAGGCTTATTACTATCTGACATATGTCTCTTTCATTTAGTCTCACTGGAGATGGAGAACACATTTTGGGCTTTACCTGTCATGTTCTGGCTATCAGTGATGTTTGCATCATTTATTACAGCTTGTGTTTCCTTTCTGTCTTTCAGTGCGCTCGATATGACAATGTCTTCATCGCAGAAGTCCTCATTGACAGGGGTGTCAATGTCAACCACCAGGATGAGGACTTTTGGACACCCATGCACATCGCCTGTGCCTGCGACAACCCTGATATTGTCCTGTTGCTGGTCTTAGTAAGTACATTAATCCAGGTCACCTAGCCCTTGAAGACTCAATGACAGACATGTATTTGATAGTATCCCTCATGCGACTTTTGTGAAAAGCATGCGTCTGTGTCACCATTCATGCTCCAAGAACTCAGATAGTTAGAAACAAAGTTGTCAGGCATGAAGCTCCTAAAATCACCCATGTTCACGTCATGATAAGCTTTAGAACCGCGTGCTTTGGTACACACTAGTGTTGATGGGATGCCCATGCTTATTCTCAAGAATCTGCATTCAGGCAGCTGCAGTTGAACTGTTAAAACATTTCTTCCAATGGGATCATGAATCTGGGAGGGAATGGGGAGGGCAGAGGTAGGTTATGATGCAAATACGGTACTCATGTATGAAATACCCAAAATTACAACAACAACAACCTTTCTTCCCATACCTGAATACACATCACTGGGTGTCACTGACTTTCCCGTTCTAAGTTCAGGCAAGGTTCCCAAGCCTGGTTCAATTGCCAGCCAGCATGCTCCCTTCTAGCCTCGAATGCCAAGGCTTCTAAGGAAGGCATGGGGCAAAAGGCTACCTTTCTTATGTGGTCTCCATGGAAGGTAGGTCCAGACTCTGGGGTTGGCATTGCAGAATTGATGCTGCAGACTGTGGTCATGGGAAGCATAACTTTCAGAACACCCCTAAGGACCGGGGGCAGCACTCCCCAGGGACCACACAGAACCAGAATGCTACATGTTTGTAAGCCATGACTGGAGTGAGCTTAGACATGAAAACTGGTGCCTGAGGTATCAATAGACAAGGGCTCGTCGTTTTGATGAGCCGGCTACACGTTGGCAAATTCCGTATGTCTCTCTGAGACTGCACAGAAGAGGAAATCAATGTGAAGTTGGTGCACCCTGAAGTTAAACTGCCTCTTCTGAGGGAAATCAATAAATGGTGACATTTATCCCAGTCCTCAGAACAAATGTTTAGAAGAACGATGGTTTTCTAAAGCAATCTTGCATCGTCTTGACCTGAATGGACGCCACACGGCATTGCCGGATCCTTACAGCGTGGAGAGTTCCTCTGCTCAGTCTGTCCTCCGACTTCTTGAACTTGACCCTAGATCATCCCCGAAATTATCAGCATGTTATCTGCGTTCTTCACCAACGCACCTTGTCATGAGAGTGAACTTGTTTAAACCATGGCTTATGCCCCCATGCCCTCCTGAGAAGCAATGAATAGTTTTAGCTTTCCACTTAGAAGTTAAACAAAGTTAAAGTTATAAGTTTAACTTTAGTTCAAGAAAGGTGAGCAGTTTAATCCTAAATCAAGTAGAAAAAAAAATGGATCAAAACCAGATCTTAAATAAATAAAATTTAACCTAGGAAAACATTAGCTAAAAGAGATTAAAAGCCAAAGCTAAAATGGAAATGGTTTGCTATTTTATACAGTAAAAAGGCAGCACAGGGCAGTACTGTAGAATGGCAGCAGGATTTTCTCCCACAAATCAGCTAAATTGAGGAGAGATGACTGAATCCGGGCAAGGAGCATGGACTTGCAAGATGGAGTGTTCGTAGCTGTGAAGGGAGGGAGACAAGCTTTGCAAAGGATACAGAGCAGATCTAAGCAGACCATTCCCAACTGTCCATACTGGGACAATTAAGGAACCTGTAAAAGTAATCATAATCGATTGTAAGGGAGGCAACAATAAATATCTCTGGATTCATCTTAAAATAACAAATGGGAAGTGCTTAGTGCTCCAGTTGGCAGCATGAACCTGGGAGAGCAGGGCCACACAATGAGGCCGACTAAAGTCATAGTCAGCTTTAGTCAGTGCATTGGGCCACCTGTGCTCTGACGGCTAAAGAGGATCACATGAGTAAGGTGTTCAGTCACAAAGACAACACATATGTGGCCAAAAATCCGTTTTTCCAAAGGTAATATGAATGATAA
>NW_004949105.1:7571254-7582588 GCF_000317375.1 Microtus ochrogaster | reverse complement strand
ATGAAAGAAATGAAGGCAGGAAGGAGGGAGGGCTGGAGGTTCTCATTTAATTTCAAAGAATGTGTGACCTTGAGTTGTAGAGAAAAACAGTCATGCAAAAAATATTAAATTTCTTTGTATGTCAGAAACATGAGGTGTGTGGCAAGACTTCTGTGCAAGACACGCTAGGTGAATGTGATTGCATGTGTGCACACGTGTGCGTGTGTGCACACGTGTGCGTGTGTGTAGATCTACTTTGGGAGATCATGTGTTTGTTTTCATCTGAAGCAGTCCTATTTAGATACAGTGGCTCATATCTGTAATCCCAGCACCCAGAAAACAGCAGAAAGGACCATAGTGCAGCCAAGGGCACACAGGGGGACTATGTTTAAACCAGAAACAAAGGAAAGGAGGGAGCAGAAGACCTCCTAGGCTTTGGGAGTTCCAATGAGTTCTGATCTAAAGCACGAAGGTTGGCAGGGGTTCCTGTCATATGACACTGTTCTGCCAGCAGCTGTCAAGAAGCAAAAGGGACTTGGAGGATTGCAGCAGGTGCTAATTTACAAGGGGACCCTGGAGAATAATGTGTGCTTAGAATTGTAAGAAACTTCAAGTTCCTTCAGAGAAAATGCTTTCTATCCTTGAGAATTCTCTCTTGAGGCTGAGGGCTGCACTGTTGGCTGCCTTAGGAGTCCTTACCTCTGCGTATGGCCTGAGTGTTGTCATCACCACGCCCAAGAGCAAAACCTGTTCTCTCCACACACTGCCCGGCTTCGATGCGAACCCTCCAGAGGCTGTCCCATCCCATGTGAAGTGTGTTTGAGAAGAGGAGCTCTGGGTTTGCCAGCAGCCTCTGTGCTTACGGGCTGGATGTGGCCTGTAGCTATAATTACTCAACATTTCCAAAGATTTCTCATGCTTTTTAAAACATGTCTAATTTATCTCTTAAATTAAAATATAATTGCATCATTTTTCCCTTTCCCTTTCTTCCCTCCAACCCCTCCATGTTCCTTCTCACTCCTTTTCAAACTCATGGCCTCTTTTATGTTAATTAAAGTTATTGTTACCTATAAGTATAAATACATAAATATATGGATCCAATCTGATGCGACTGTGTGCACGTGTGTGTGTATATGTGTGTGTGGGTGCAGTTTCAGGGCCGACCACTTGATATTGGATAGCCACTTTGAGGACTCTTCCAGGAAAGACTCCCCTTCTTTGCATTCCTTATAGTTAACTGTACTTCTTTGTCTAGGGGAGGGTCCCGTAAGATCTCTGCCATCCATGTTAGTATGTTTCCTGATACTATCCTTGTCCAGGTCTGGTTTGGGTATCCATATTGTTGAGGTATCACTGGTGACATCATTTCTACAGGATGCAATCTCAGGGCAGACTTTCTGGTCCTCTGCTTGTTAAGATCTTTGCATATCCTCTTGAGCAGCATTCGTGAACACTAGGCACAGGGCTGTGTTGTCAATCTCCCTGGGAGCGGCTCCTCATGAGCAGCTGTCCTCTGTGTTTGACCAGTTGTGGTTCCGTGTGACAGTCTCCGTCTTGGGATCGCTAGCATTCTTAATACTTCTATTTGTATATTATTTTCTCATATAAGAAAAGAATGGTTTTAAAATTCAAAAGCATAAATTCAAAGGTGAGCTACATGAAATGTATAAAGTTATTTAAATCATGTTGTTGATTCTTATAAATATTGGCAGCAATTCAGAAGCATCTGAGAGAAAAGAGGGAGAGTTGTCCCAGCCAGACGCTTTTAGGGAAAAGACGATTCTGAAAGTGTAATCGTTTGTGTCGCTAAGGTCTACTCAATAGATTTAATTTCTGATGTCCTTTGTCTAAGTGTTTTTTTTTCTTTCTAATCCCAAGAACTAGTTACTTCAAAAGCACTGGCTATATAACAAAAGAAAGGGGGAAGGGAGGGAGGAGGGAGGGAGGAGGGAGGGAGGAAAGAAGGAAGGAAGGAAAACCTATCAGGAAAATCACTCCAATTTTCTTTCACTGTGTGTGTATTATGTGTGTTTATGTGTTATGTGCATGTAATTATTATATATGTGTATTATGCATTGTGTGTGTTATGTATGTGTATGTTATGTATGTGTGTATATTAGGTACATGTTTGTTATGTACATATGTTTGTGTATGTGTACATAATATGTATCTGTTGGAGATACATGTATATCTATGTGTATACACATATATGTATATATGAATATGCATGTGGATGCATGTGCATGTACACATGTAAATTATGAGCCTGTGTAGAGCACATACCTAATACTTGAATTCATACTATGTTCACATTGCATATTTTCTGTGTAAGTATGTGTATGTGTGTATGTGTATATGTATGTAGAACACACGTAATGCTTAGATTTAGATTGCTTATTTTTTAGGGATGCTTAAATTCACATAATTTCCTGACTGTTTTCCATGTCTTAAGACATTTTACCCAAACATGAATTCAGTGGTGTGTGGTTTTCCATTTTTAAGGGATATATTTTAAGAACCGTTTTGGCAGCGTAGATAGTTCCCACTTCCTCAAACTTACAGATGATCATCACTTCATAATTTAAGAGATCTGTGTTTCCAGTAAAATATAGTTACTGTCTTTCTTTCCTCCGTGAGGGAAATAGAGTAAGTTTAGCTGGAGTCTAATGCAGGTGTTGACAGAGCCCTGTCTATACTGCAGCCATTCAGTTCCAATACTTTTAGGCTTGTAATTAAAGCCTCAGCCACAGCTTCCTGCTCTGAGATGGAGTCACTGGTCTGTACATCCGAGGCATCCCTAGAAACCTAATCCTGGGAAGGGCTGAGAAAATCAGGCATCCACAATTGGGACTGAGAAAGGCGTGTGCCACTCTGCCTGGTAAGACTTCAGCTGTGCACCTGGAACCCAGCCTGGGGTCGGTACATATGTGTGAGTCTGTCTTACCTCTTCAAGCCACCGTTACACACACACACACACACACACACACACACACACACACACACACACGAAGGCAAATGTGGGTAAAGTAGTCCCACACTAGCTCAGAACTGAGTATAATAAGAAGTTCTTTATTTAGAGGAAACTCATAAATAACAGTCCTCTGCATGAACGGGGAACAGGAACAGAATCCAGCACTCAGGTGTGGTGGGGGAAATGTCGGGGTCCAGTGCTAGCCCAGACCCTCATTTATTTCTCTACCAGACCCCAACATAAACTATCTGTCTCTGGACCAGCATGGAGGAGGCTGGAATAAAGACACGACTCACATGGTTTCATCGGGAGGGAGATTGTTCGTTGTCCTTCATGATATCCTGAGTTCACATCCTGAAGAATTCCTCTTGTTTATTCTCCAAACAGTCTTTATACTAAAACTTAATTTAGGGGAAATACATTAGCATTTTGTCTCCCAGGTAACCAGGTGAATGGCTTTTAGTCAGGTCCACAACTACCTGTCTGCTATGTATGCTAGCTGTCACGTAGGCTTGAATCAGCATCTCTATCAGGCATCCTCCAAATTACAAAGAAAGGAGCAAAACAACATCCTAACCCTTTGTTAGGGCAGTGACAGCCTGTCTGCAGGGCTACGTGGCTGCTTTGGATGGGGCCTATGGCTTTAGAGCCTGGATGCCACATCATATAGAAATATAGGCCTACAGGAGGAGGGAGAGAGAGAGTGGGAAGGGACGAGCACACACCTTTTTGGTACCCAAGGCCATGCCCAACCTTGTCCAACCTCTCAAAGGCCATTGGGAGAAAGAGGGTCCCATCACACATGCATTTACACATACACAGAGATTGCCAAGTTGAACTTGAGGCAAGTTGATGGGCATGGGTCAGAAGTGGAGCAAGGACTGGTCAGCATCATGGTCACAGTGGGTCCGTGGCCCAGGAAAGTGGACACTTCAAATTCCCCAGCACTTTGCTGTGGATACTTTTCTAAACTAAGCGTGGCTCCTGCACATTGTCGCAATCACACTTACTACAACAGCTTTAAGGTGGTGCTAAAACGTCTGCAAGTGTTTGTGCCTTCTTCTTTCCATGAAGAGGCTGAGGTAGAATTTACAACAGTCGATTTAGAGATTATCGTAAGTTTTTAGAATAGTGATGATGTAAATGTAGAACCAAATTTAACCTCCACTATCCACTTCAGGTGTTCCTAGAAACCTCTACTTGGGAGACAAAATTCTGTAGAAGGAGATATGATTTCGCTGTTAAGGGTACTTAATCCTCTTCCAGAGGATCAGAGTTCAGTTCCCAGAATCCATGTTGAGCAGCTAACAATTGCCTGTTTCTCCAGCTTCAGTGGCTCTGACGCCCTTTTCTAGCCTCCCGAGTGAGGTGCACTTTTGTGCACAGACGCCCACCCATCCACACACATACACATAATTAAAAGTAAAATGCAAGATTAAAAAAGCAGATACTACGTATTAGAGAAAGGGGTGCACACTTTGGAATGGCCCACGAGACAAAAGCGTCTGATGGGATCATTACAAATGAAGTTCTGAGATCCATATACACATTGCCCACGTGGCTGCGTGTGGCTGAGGGCATTATTCTGCCACCAGTTCACCGGCAGCGCTTTGATATTTTTATTCTTAAGTCGTCTGTAGACAGTCCCATTTTGTAACCCGAGTTTCCCACCCTTGACCAGTGGTTCAGAGGCACCTGTCAGCTGACGTCACTCACTCTTACCTTCATGATAAAGTGAGTTGCGAACTATGACTGTTTTTCAAATTTCAGGTCATTTATGTGTCACTAAATCATGAGGCCACACAAGTGCCTAACCCAGGGGATGTCACATCTGAGAATCCTTCAAACACCAAAATAATTTGAGGACTCAGTGGTATGTTCTGGAAGAATGTGACCCCTAAAATTCACACCTTAGACTCCAACCACTCAAAGTCATGGTATAAGACTGTAAAAAATTTAGGGGAACACTGAACTCATGAGGATAGAGGCACCAGGATTAATATGGATGTCCATACAAATAGAGCTACCTAGCCTCTTCTAACTTCTTAGGACATCTCTGTAAGCCATAGGGACCTCTCTGGATGTGGATGTGGTCTCTGCCTATGCCTTGGTCTTGGAGTCAGCCTCCAGAGAGTGAGGCTCGGGTTCTCCCAGTGCTGGTAAACTTCTTGTCTCCTGTGTGACAGCCCAGATTCATACACTTGGGGCAGATTCTGTCTTTGGTGCAAATGACATCTCTCTGCATGTTATTTCTGAGGAGTTGGTGATCAGAGGGCAGCCCGCGTTTGTTCATCATGGATGTTGCACAGGGAGATGCTCAGTAGAACATACCTCATAGTTCGTAGCTTTCCTGGGAGCAGATGGAGACATGAGTTCCTGGCTTCAGTCCTAGAGAAGCAGATCTGGGTCATGGTCACCCTCAGGCATGGAGGATGGTACTTCCCACTTGATATGGAGCTCATCCAGAGGTCCTGAGGAGACTGCATGTTAATAAATCAAACTGAATGGAGTCAGACATTCCTCTGCATTTATATTTGCAGAAGCTTTCTTCTGTCTGGTAGCATTTTTTGGAAACCATACTGTAATGTCAGAGCACTGTAAAGATGAGCTCGCTGTGTGAGCTCAGGGTCATGAGACCAGCACTGCACCTTCTTCAACCCAGCGTGACATCCTGTCTCCACCCAGGACTCCACATCCTTGTTCCCTTTCCGATATTATATATATTACATCTGCCACATTTGTGCATTTTAATATTAATAGAAATATGATGTTGAGTAATTTATATGTTAGCTGTTTTATCATGTTCAATGAAGACATAATGAAACTTGCTCCTTTTTAAATTATTTAATTTGGGAAGCTTAAGCCAGGCCCTGCCAAGTGAAAATCCCTGTGGCAGATTTTATGCACTTTATTCTCTGAATCAAAACCTCCAGAAGCCTTTTGCTGTTGGTGCTGATTAAGAAACGTTATCTCTACGTATCTCAGAATTCTGTGTAAAAGTAAATGCAGTACCAATGGCCTTTTTGTGGGCATGGGGGAAATTTCTACTCCACATAATACATGCACATGTGCACACACACATACGAACATACACACATACTGACACTCACACACATGTTCATGCACACACATGTTTACATACATGGACACACATATACACACACTCACACATATACACATATAGGAAGAGGGCCCGCTTGTCTGTCCCGGCCACCTGGCTAGCTTAGCTTTGAAATAACCACACAGAAACTGTATTAACTAAATCACTGCTTGGCCCATTAGCTCTAGCATCTTATTGGCTAACTCTTACATATTAATTTAACCCATCTCCATTAATCTGTGTATCACCATGAGGTTGTCAAAATGAGGTCGTGGCCTACCAGCAAAGTTTTAGCACGTCTGCCTCTGGTGAAGGTGGCTTCATGGTGTCTCCCTGACTCTGCCCTTCTTCCTCCCAACATTCAGTTCCATCTTCTCCGCCTATCTAAGTTCTGCCCTATCACAGGCCAAGGAAGTTTCTTTATTCATTAATGCTAATCACAGCATACAGAGGGGAATCCCACATCACCTCCCCACCTCCCCTTTTCATAAGCACAACACAGAGGAACATACACATATGCACACACACTGACACACACACGTAGAGATACATACATGCACACATATGCACATGTACATGTACACACATGCATGTACACACATACACATGCACAGACTCTCACACGCATGCAAAGATATATATACAGACATACACATGCAAATACAGACATACATACAGACATTCACACACATGTACACACACATGCACATACATACCCACATGCACACTCACAGACATATGCAGAAATACACACTACACATGCAAATACCGGCACACACATGTAGACATTCATACACATGTATATACATTACACATACATACTCACATGCTCAAACACGTGCAGAGATACACATACACACAAACAGACATACACATGCAAATACAGGCACACACGTGCAGACATTCATACACAGTATACACAGATGCTCTGCTGTATCCTCTGCCTTTCCATACCTTGAATATCTTGTCTTGTTCTCATGTCAATATGTTATGTCAGTTAAATCACTGACTAGCCATAACACAAGTCGGGAAGAACACAATGTCTGCTGTCACTCAGAAGCTGAAGGAGAGATTTAGGAAATGATGCATGAAAGAACCAGGGTGAGCAATGCTTGAGAAATTCGAGGGGTATAGCAGTTCAACTCGCACGGAACCCATGCAAAAGCAGAATGCTGGAATGTTTAGCAGACATGCCTTTGTAGTCCCTCATGTAACACCTGAAGACTCTCAGTCATGCCTCTGAGAGGTTAAGTGCCGTGGGTCAGATGGAAATACACGCTATAGAGGAAATACGTATGTTTAGCCTCAGTAAGCCAGTAAAGTTAACTGGTACCAAACAAAGTTTTCGTTATGCATTTTCTGCAGCTAGGAAGAAGCAGATATGTAATAAATCTGTAATTTGTGTTTATACAAGAAACAAAGCAAGGAGCCACCAGATGATATCATCAGTCTGACTATCCAGTTAGTGGCAGAAGTTGAGATAGATTTGCAAGGAAACATAAGTCAAAGTCAAGTAGCTATGAGAACATCCAATGTCCACATACACAAAAGCTATCTATAGGCTCTGGGTCTAGACTTGCTGCCTTAGGCCCAGTCTGTTTCTTCAGAATCAGCCACCATGGTCCTGTCACTGCTTCCATAGTTCTACAGAACCCTGCATGTTGCCTCATCCACAGTGAGACTGTGCCCACTTGTTTGCGATGATTGAACCAGTGAACCAAAATAGCGCCATAGAGAAGGATGTCAGCACATCTCTAGGAAAAGAGTGTCCCACCGACACCTTTACAGACTGTGCCTCGAGCCCATCACCACCTCAGTCCTGCCTGCCCTGAGCATGAGAACAAGATCTCCATCTTACCCTAGTGCCTCCCAGCATGGAGATATGTCTCAGGGCTCCATCACTGATAGAGTAACCAAGGGCATCATGTAACGCAGCCAGAGAGGTCTTCAACCTCTCGACAGTGCGCCATAAAACACAACCCAAAGCTGATGCGGCCAGGTTGCCTGTGAGAGGAGAAAAGACAGCTGGTTGATAGGTTATTTTCCCTGACCATCTGTGCAGAGGTTAATAGGTAGAGAAAATAAATTATGGTCAAATACTGCAGAGTTGCAATCAGCGAAGACATACAGTCGGCAGGACTGGAAGTCCCCACAGCCACTGCACACAGCAGGGCAGTCCCTGGCAGCGTAACTCAGTCTCCTTTCAAGGTGCGAGCATGCCTAACCTTAGTCCATCATTCCCAGGTGTTCACACTAGGACGATCTCAGGTTGGGGATTGTGAGGATTGATTATCTCCAGGCTCACATTGGTTCCCCAGCATGTCACTGTCCCCCATTCCTGTAACTCCTGCCTTCCTCCTACAGATGCCGATCATGAGCATACATATATATTTTGTAATGTAGCTAATCTGTCCTGTAATGTGCAAGCCCCATGACTCTCACCTGGTGTTGTTGGAACATCTATGCCTTCTCATCTGAGAACAGCAGGTGGGGAACCCAAAAGGGACTCGAGGTGAATTCAGGATCTGGGGATTGGACAATAAGAGTTACTTAAGTTTTTGCAGGGGAAATCTGTGGGCAGCCAGGGCAACTTAACAAAACCCCAACATATACTAAAATTTAAATAAAAGTGGTAGATGTGTATTTGGTAATGCATTTACCTAATATGTGGCAGACCATAGGTTCGATCCCTAACACTGCAAAAAGAAAATATGTAACACAATTTTTGTTAAAATTTTCCACAAATTGGAGACTGCTTAAATCAGAGGGTCTGGCTGAAACTGGGAAATATGGTTTCCACATTTAACCATGGACAACCCTTGTGGTACACTGATTTATTTCTTAGTATTTAATGCACTAAAGTACCACAAGTGATTTGCAGGCTATTCAATGTCAGGGCTTTTGACTGTGATGGACTAGATGAAGAGATGGTATCCCTGGGAACAACAGGGATGGGAGTAAAGGCCACAGAGGTAAACGGTTTTAAAGATGGAATGTACAGTCTTTTCAGTGGCCTTCGTGTGTGTGCTCAAGAAGGGTAGGATTTAAGAATGATTCCATGTCCTGGAATGAAGAAAGATGATGGCTCAGGGAGTAAAGGAACTTGCCATCCAGCCTGATGACCTGAGTTTGATCCCCAAGACCCCTCATGGTGGAAATGGTAGGAAGAGAAAACTTATTCACACCGGCTAACACACACACACGCACACACACACACACACACACACACACACACACACAGAGGGAGAGAGAGGGAGACAGAGAGAGAGAGAGGGAGAGAGAGAGAGAGCTTGCTCCACTTCCCACAAGAAATAAGAAATATTTTTAAAATTATATATACATATATGTATATACACACACACACCACACATCTATATAATTATTCCAACAGTGTGTTTTGTAGAAACTTGAAGGACTGGCACAGTTTGCCACAAAAGTAAACACCAGCGATAAATATGTAAGAGAAGGGTCATGTGACCCTTGTAGACCATGTTAGCACTGGGGTTCCTGGACACTCTGCCTGGGGAAGCACACGTGTGTCCTTGTAGGACACGTTAGCACTGGGGTTCCTGGACACTCTGCCTGGGGAGGCACACGTGTGTTCTTGTAGGACACGTTAGCACTGGGGTTCCTGGATACTCTGCCTGGGGAGGCACACTGTGTCCTTGTAGGACACGTTAGCACTGGGGTTCATGGAGACTCTGCCCGGGAAAGCGCAGGAGCAGCTGGTCTGAAACTCAGCATCATATCTCCATGTGAAGGCAGCAGAAGCCAGCAGGAAATCAGATCAACTCAGGAAATGTGGACTCTAAAAACAGAAAAAGCACTTGAAAAGTAAGCCAATTATAACCATCTTTAGGGAAGCAAGAGGCTGCAAAGAGAGAGGAAAAGAAGCCAGGTTGAGGAGAAAACCAGAGCTTGTTGTGAGAGGCGGAGGGAAAAGCCTAGAGAATCCCCCTGGAGGCTGTATTTCTGGGAGGAGCTGTTAGACAGTCAGTCAGACGCGGTAGGCAAGGATGGCAAGAACCGCAAACCACATTCCTCCTGAAGGGTGAAGACCAGACTAAAAATTTGTCGTTTTTTTGTTTATGTGTATAAACGTCATTGAGTGGAAGATTAAAATGGGAATAGGATATCCTTTTAAAAACTCCTCATCCAGTTAGTGTGTGTGTGTGTGTGTGTGTGTGTGTGTGTGTGTGTTTGTACATGAGTGTGCCATGTGCTGTGGTGTGTGTTTGGAGCTCAGGGGACAATTTGGGGCATTGGTTTTCTTCTTCCTCCATGTGTATTCCAGGTAAGGACCTCGGGTCTTCAGACTTGGCAGCAAGGGCCCTTACCCTGAGCCATAACTTTTAACCAAAGGAAGAATGTGATACACACGTGCTGGTACCTGAAGACGCCAGAGAGAGATCATACATTCAGGCCATCAGTGCATGACACTGAGGGACAGAGAATGTCAACTCCCCAATCCTTCAGTCTGTTTATAAATCTGTGTTTTCTCAAGGCAGGTATGGTCTCTGATCAGCCAAACATTCATTTAACAAAGTAAGCAGGCTGCTTTGGGGACAATAATTGAATGAATGATTAATGAGCGAGGGGCACCGGCTGGTTCCATGCAAGGCTTTAGTCAATAAACATTTACCAAGCACCTACGTGTGTTGCACACAAAGCCTCCTGCAGAGGGCATGCCTGCCTTCCGAGGATGTGCAGCTCAAATGACACAGGACCAGGCTGCATTTCTGTACTGCATGACACCCTCCTCCCCTCTCTCCTCCCCCACTCCCCAGCTGTCCTCACCTCATGACCCCATTCCCTGGCCTTTTCTCTGAAACGCGTTCTCAATGGGCTTCCTTGTAAAACTATTTCTTTTAATTGGAGAGCCGACCTTTAATTATATTCCAACCATTCATCGATCCAAATGTCACTGCAGCTTGCTCCCCAGATAATCGTTAGCATGTCTAAATTTCTTCTCACCTTTGCATTCAGCAGACGTCAGACTTACTAGAGGCATGCCACAGCGGCTCAGGGCTTTCGCCTCAAAGACAGTTTCGTTCCTTACTTATTTTCAGAAGACCATGGTCCAGGGGAATTTACCGTGTTTATTGTAGAGAGTCGGAAAGTCTAGCCAAAGGCGAGAGATAAAATTTTAAATGATGAACACTTGCATCACAGGGAGAGGACCATGAGTACTATGATATTCTTGGTACCCCAGTGTCCCCCTTCAGAATATTTAGAGAATTCCTCAAATTCATTCTGGGAGATGGAAGTGCAGGGCCAGAAAAGA
>NW_004949105.1:7557295-7571109 GCF_000317375.1 Microtus ochrogaster | reverse complement strand
AGAAGCCACCAAAATGACCATTCCATGGTTAGGGGAAAGAAGCAACCAAAATGACCATTCCATGATGAGGGGAAAGAAGCCACCAAAATGACCATTCCGTGGTTAGGGGAAAGAAGCCACCAAAATGACCATTCCATGATTAGGGGAAAGAAGCCACCAAAATGACCATTTCATGGTTAGGGGAAAGGTATTTTTGTTTGGTTTTGAGGTAGATTTTTTTTTAATCCTTTTCTCTTACATCCCAACCACAGTTTTCCCTTCCTTTCATCCTCCCAGCCACCCCCTAACTCCTTTCTCCCCAAATGCACTCCTTCTCTTTTTTCCCTTCAGAAAAGAGTGAGGCTCCCAGGGGACCAGCCAAACACGGCATAACGAGTTACAATAAGACTGGGCATATACCCTCATATCAAGGCTGGGTGAAGCAACCCAGTAGGAGGGAAAGGGTCCTGAGAGCAGGCCGAAGAGTAGAGACAACTGTTGTGGGAGCTGCGGGCCTCTTCCCACAGCCCTGCTCCTGGCCGCTTGGCTAGCTTATACCCCAAAATAACAACACACAAACTGTATTCATTTAAGCACTGCCTGGCCCATTTCTATCTAGCCTCTTCTAGGCTAATTCTCCTGTATCAATTTAGCCCATTTCTAATATTCTGTGTAGCACCACTAGGTGCACTTACCGGGAAAGATTCAGCATGTCTGACCTGGCGGCTCGTTTCATCACGTCTGGCTCTGAGAGGAGCTGCATGATTTCTGAGCTCACTTCCTCTTCCTGCCAGCGTTCTGTTCTGTTTACTCCGCCTATCTAAATTCTTCCCAATCAGATGGGCCAAGGCAGTTTCTTTATTTAACCAATGACCTTCCTTCATCAGACAACCCTGCTCCCACTGTTAGAAGTCCCATGAGAACACCAAGCTACACAACCATAACGTATGTGCAGAGGACCTAGCTCAGACCCATATAGGTTCTGTGACTATCACTTCAGTCTCTTTGAGCCCCTACGAGTCTTGCTTGCTTGATTCTGTGGGCAGTGCTGTCCTGGTGTCCTCGGCCTAGGGGGAAGGTTTTTTGTTATGGATAAGAGAGAACAGCCAAGGGCATCTGGAAGAATCCAGAGCCGAGAGAATAGGAAGCAGACTGGACATGGTCAGGGTTGTTTCTTGGTTGCAGAAAAAAGTGGGAGAACAGCAGAGACTAGCCATTCTATAGAGATCAAACAGGTACCTGGGGGTACGTTTATGGACCACAACAACCTGGGAGCTAGCAGAGTGGAGGAGGAGGTGAGAGGGGCCAGGATGCTAGTGTGAGCTTTGGAATGTGTAACAAGTACATGAGAGTAGAGGCTGCAGGAAATGGAGGCCAGCGTTGGCTTTGATATGCAGCCACACATACATGCCAATGGAGAGCCATAAGTTCCTGCTGCCAGAGACAAGCACACCGGCACTGGCTTCACAAGTTTCTAAGGAACGCTGGCTTTTACTTAACCACTGAAATCCTTCTGTAGTCCAGTTTGAAGTGAGGCCAGACTGTCACTTCTAGACATATGTACTTCCTGAGACCAACGGGAGCCTATCTGTGTTAGGTAACTCAAGGGTGCGGGTGTGGCCAGCCCCACATCAGAGAGTCCTCTCCCTTTCCAGACCCATTCACCATGCAGTACTGACTGCTGGCTTCAGCCCTGCACCTTCTCCCCACAGCCTCCCTCCTCACAGCCTGGTACTTCAGTAAGCTCTGAAATAAGATGCCACAGCTCCTAGCTTCAGGTCAGGAGGGGCGGAGGTCAGGAGTGCCCTCATTCTCTGTATGTCTCCAGACCTGAAGTCTTCCTTCAATAACATGGTCTTTAATAACAGGCAGCTTTGTCATATAAACGTCACTGCATAGTCTAGACAGTTTAGTTTTGCTGATTTTTTCTTTATTGTTATGCCATCTCTCATAGTGGACACTTCCCTGCCTGCCACACTGGTTACCTTCCCCAGATAATGACAGAATATCCGCCAGAGCAGCTTAAGGGAGGAAGGGCTGGTTCTGAGGCACGGTTTCAAGGGAGGCGGGGCTCCACCTAAGCCCCGCCCCCAGTTACTCATGTCCTCCAGTTAGGTCCCGCCCCCCAGTTACTAAGCCCCATCTCCTAAAAGCTCTGTGGATTCCCAAGACAACTGGGGACTAAGAATTCAAACACAGGCTGTGGGAGGGGGAGCATTTCACCCACAGACCCATCTATGTGCCCCCATTTCCTTCCCTTTTACCTTTGTTTCTGAAGCATGCCCCACATTTTAAAAGGATAGTTCACAGCCCATTGGAAGAACTGTTAGGTCTCAAACGGGTACACACTAAGGGGCTCCTTAGCATTTCAAGGAGCATGGTGGTCACTCTTTCAGCACTGCTGGTGCCTGGCAGACCCTGCCCCCTCACCCTGAACTCTCCAGCCCTTCCCTATAGAATTCAGCCATTTTGGCTATGCCACTTTCTTGGCTTCCCACTCTCTTGGTCCCTGGCTTCTCGGCTTCCCCAACTCTCCCTTCTCCTCTTCCCCTCTCATGCCCCATGGCTCAGCCTGCTGCTGAGGTCCAGTCTGAAGTCTTCCAGACCCTTCTTCCTCTTGAGCTGTCTTCCGCGTGGATAATCAGTCATCTCCACCCTTAGCCATGTCCTCCTTCCTTCTTATCTCTTCCCCACCCAAGCTCGTCAGGGGTTCCCTACTAACTCTCCTTCCTCTCTGTGATGTAACTCTTCCAGAGGGCTCTCCCAGCTTTCCCATTCACCGTCTGCTAGATCGCTATGCTCATGCTGGCCCATACTGAGTTTTCTTCTTTGGTCTGGGACGTCACGTTTAGACCTCTGTCCTCACCATCTGTAGGGCCACCCTCCCCTTACCACTACTGCAAACTGTCATGCTAAGGCTATTTGGGGATGTTCTTAGGATGGATGACTGGACATACTACTCACCCCAACCCCTTGGGATCCCAGGGACTATTTTCTGTCTCTTACATGTTTCACTGTGGTATTTACCATGGCAACAAGGGCACACATAAATATTTATGGTCTCCCCAAGTAGTAACCATTGACCTAAGTAGGTTCACAGAGGGAGCTATAAAACTCTGTTCCAGTATAACTCAACTGTTATAAATTTTTTAAACAGCCATAATAAAGGCTTTTAATTTTTATTGCCATGAAAAATTTGTAAGCATTAAATTCTCAAAGCACATTTTAATCATAATAAAAGTTCAGCACACAGTTCCTTAATGAATAAGTGGGCCACCCAACTCTATTACCAGCTGTATTATCTGCCAAAGATCTACAATCCAAAGGAAAGTTACATGCTGCTAATTCTCTCTCTGCTTTAATAATGGAAACTATGGGCAGTGATTGCTGGGAATGAGAGACGCAAGAACCTGCTGCTTTGAGGTCTCTGAGATCACTGTAAAGACCCTGGCCCATTTCACCAGGCAGAGCTGGCAACCACAGAGATCACTGTAGAGTGACCTCCCCATCCCTCACCAGGCAGAGCTGGCAGCCACAGAGATCACTGTAGAGTGACCTCCCCATCCCTCACCAGGCAGGGCTGATTGCTGGCTTTGGTAGTGAAAGTTCTGACAGCAGCCTCCTCCCTCATAGCCTGGGGCCCTGGCATCTCTGCTGAGCCCTGAAAGATGTCCCCACTCAAAGATTATGAGATTTTAAAGTAAGGAGTCTTTTCATTTGGTCCTTTCTGTGTCTAAAACCTTCACTATGAGAGACTGCTTTCTTTAAAAGAGAAAAAAGTCTGTTTTGTTTTTATTTGTTTATGTGTGTGTATGTGTATGTCTCTCTGTGTCTCTGTGTATGTCTGTGTGAGTTTGTATGTGTCTGTGTGTCTGTGTGTGTGTTTGTGTGTAAGTCTATATGTGTGAGTGTGTGAGTGTGTGTGTGTGTGTGTGTGTGTGTGTAGGAAGATAGGAAGAGCAGGTATACTGATCTCTTCATACATGTTTTTCAGCAATATCACACGTGTCAATTATATCCCCTGACAGTCTTCTGCTTGGATGAAGTCCGACTTTGTTCTGCTTTTTTATTGTTTTTATTGAGTTATATAATTTTCTCTGCCTCCTTCCTTCCTCCCCACTCTCCTTCTACTCTCTCCCATGATTCCCATGTTCCCAATTTACTCAGGAGATCTTGTCTTTTTCTACTTCCTATTTAAATCCAAGTTTATCTTTCTTGGGGTCCTCTTTGTTGTCTACATCCTCTGGGATTGTGAATTGTAGGCTGGTTTTTCTTTACTTTATGTCTAAAAGCCACTTATGAGAGAGTACATATGATATTTGTCTTTCTGGGTCTGGGTGACCTCACTCAATATGATGTTTTCTAGATCCATCCATTTGTCATTTTTTCCCCACTGAGTAGTACTCCATTGTGTAAATGTACCACATTTTCTTTATCCATTCTTCAGTTGAGGGCCATTTAGGTTGTTTCTAGGTTCTGGCTATGACAAACAATGCTGCTGTGAACATACTTGAGTACATGTCCTTGTGGGTATGATTGAGCATCCTTTGGGTATATACCCAAAAGTGGTATTGCTGGATCTTGAGGTAGATTGTTTCCTAATTTTTTAAGAAATCGCCATACTGATATCCAAAGGGGCCGTACCAGTTTGCATTCCCACCAGCAATGCAGGAGTGTTCCCTTTACCCCACATCCTTTCCAGTATAAATTGATATCAGTCTTTTTTATCTTGGCCATTCTGACCAATGTAAGATGGAATCTCAGAGTTGTTTTGATTTGCATTTCTCTGATGGCTAGGGATGTTGAGCATTTCTTTTAGTGTCTTTCACCCATTTTAGACTTATCTGTTGAGAGTTCTCTGTTTAGATCTGTACCCCATTTTTAAAATTGGATTATTTGTTCTTTTGATTATCAGTTTCTTTTGTATGGAAAAGCAAAAAACCCAGGATTGCTAAAACCTTGTTTTGCTTTAATTATGTGAGATATTTTGGTTTCTTTCCAATCCTGTGAAACTTTGTCATTGGTTTGTTGGTGTCTGCCAAATAATTTTCTGGGGTTGTAATTGGGATTTTATTGATTCTGCAAGACAAGTTTGGAACAACTGTCATCTTGGCATTCCTACCCATTGCTATGGGCTCCCTCCCCAACTGTGCCTTGGGACGGCTTTCTTGGGAGTCCTCCATCTCTTCTTGTTCCATAAGCAGTTTTTAGGTTCATCATTTAACTAATTATTACCCTGGTGTCCTGAAAGCAACAGTAGCCCCCACGTCTGCAGAATATAGAAATGGAGAAAAGTTGTTTCCATGACGACCTTCCGGCCTGAGACCGAGACATTCACCCAGCAGGGCAGGCTCTTTTCTGTTCTGACTTTGGGACCTTCTCTGTGTAAAAGTTCATTTCATTAGTGAGAAAATGCTGTTCTGTTCCGTTCCACTTTTCACAGGGGTTCAGCTCTTATCCCTATTGTACGTCATATTCTGTTAGCTAAGGCATCCCATGGAATTTTGGGAAAGAGTAATGGGAAGGGACTGGGCAGTCTGTTCTTCAGGGAACCTGTTTATTCATATCAGCTGTAAACCACGGCACAGCTGTTTATAATGCCCTTTTCCCCATGCCTCTGGATCTCTAGCGGGGCATTAATTTGTATCTTTCAGGGGCTAGAGAGATGCTGCACCGGTAAAGAACACTTTCCTTCCTTGCAGAGGATCCTGGTTGGTTTCCAGCATGCAACTCCAGTCCCAGGGAATCCAGCCCCTTTTCTGAACTCCAACAGGGTTGAATGCATTCATGCATACACATACACAAACAAGCAGGCACGCATACATACATGTTTTGAATAAATCTTACAAAATAATAATTTGTTTTTTTTTTTCTCCATCTGGCCAGAACTTGACCAGTTCTACACACTTGAGGTCTCTTTCATAAAGACATTGATCTTCCTCTTGGGGGCTCCAGCTTTCCCAGCTAATCCCCCAAACTGCCCCAGCTCTTAATATTATCTCTATGGCTAGGCTGTCATATATGGATTCAGAAAGGGGCACAAACATTTAGTCCATTGTGCAGGCACAGGACACCTTCTTAGATCCCTGCAGTCATAAAGCCTACATGCTATGGATTAAGAACAAGTAGTTCTTTTTCACACATCTCGAAGTCTACAGGCAAGGGACTCTTTCAGCTCCCAAGAGAACTAGGTTTGCCTTGGCCTTAATATTAGTCCAAGCTCTGCTTCCCCATTTCCAGCTCTGTGTCCCACCAGGTTTCTGTCTCCATCCAAATGCCTCTCTTAAGGACTCTGGACACCTTGAAATAATGTCCCACGGTACCTGAGGCCACTTCCTCTAAACTAGCATGGTCTCCAATGACCGTCTTCCCAAATGAAGTACTTGAGATTAATGTTTCAAAATGTCATTCTGAAGGGGCATGAGAACAAACTCATAACAGGCATGAAGCATTCTGGGGCTAGCCTTTCCTTTTTCAGTAAATCTGTAATTATCTAAATATGAGAAGTTACCAAAAAGTTTAACCATGTAGAAAGAAGTAGCATTTTATCATTGCAATTCCATTACATGACTTTTATTAAGCTTTCAGTATTAATGTGACAAGGAATTATTACTAAGTAAAACCTTGTACAAACACAGTTGTTGAGATTAAATTGTTACATAGCACAAGGCAATAAAATGTTTATTGGTCCATATGTCATCTGGCATGAACTAAAAAGAATCTCATTTAGAGGAAATGATATATGTGGGTCCCAACTCTCATACATCAAGAACAAAATTTAGGGCAAATTGGAAATTAAATGGCTTTCCAGTTTCAATAAATAGAGAGGAAATGTGCCCACGGCCTCCAGTGGGATCTGCCAACCGTTCACTTGCACACTTGGCTTGAGGAGTCCCTGTTGATTTTGCACATATAAAATGTATCATCATCACTTTCCTAATAATAAAAAGCAACCATGATGTGATTAATTTATTTTCCAAAAGAAATTTCAAGATTTGCCTTGCAGTTTATGTTGTACAAATAAACATTTCTGTTGGTCCTAGGGGTTCGGCTCGCTAGTGGAGTTCGAACTTTGCAGGTAGAATTTTAAAGGCCAGGGTCTGGAATGACCTGAGTTGGGAGTGTCAGTGAAGGACTGTGTGGGGGTTAGGTTGCCCCACCGGTTGTCTACGTGAATTTTTCTTCACTGGGCGATGGAGGTGGGAAGACTCACCCTGAATGTCCGGGGCACTATCCCAGAGGCTGGTCCCTGCCCTGAACCAAAAAGAGATGGATCTGAGCACACGCCCGCCTTGCTGCCTTCTGACTGGATGTCATGTGACTGGCAGTTTCAAACTCCTTATTCCCCACCATGATGGCCTGTAACCTGGGACTGAGAGCTGAAATAAACCCTTTCTCCTGTAAGCCACTCCTGTCAGAGTATTTTGCTATTGCAGCAGGAGAGAAAGGAAGCCAAAGCTAGGAATGTCTTAGCCTGGAAGGTTCTTCCCAAGTAAGATGGTCTGTGACCAGGGCTCTCAGAATGAGAAACGCAACATGTGGTTGTCAGGGGCAGGATGTGCTGTAGGAGGCATGCATCCACAGTCACACACACACATATACACACACACACACACACACACACACACACATACACAACACGCATACCCGTGGACACACGTATATAAACATGCATGCACGTCTTCATGGCTGAGACCATTATCACCACATGTAAATAGGTTCTCTTGCATGAAGAGGAAGTGTGGTTTCTTTCTACTTCTGCTTTCAAGTCCCTTTACACATACCCAGTTTCTAATCCACGTTTTCACCTCTTCATGTACGTGATATGTTTGTGATTCAGTGGTATTGTTTTTTTAAGTTTAATAACTCCTCCCTTCCATTTTGTGTTGTCCCTATACTTTTGAGTGTGGAATTATCCAGGGGGACCAGGATTGACCCACCAGGAACCATATCCTTAAAGAAAACTGACTCTCCATCCCCCAGAAGTCATCAGGTGTCAATAGCTCCTCAGCTGTGGGATGGGGGCCGGCCCCTTCCATGCTGGGCTCCTGACTGGCTTGATCCTGTTTGGTAAAACTGTGAGCTCATGAACACAGCAGCTCTGTCATGCCCAGCAGATACTGTTTTGCCCTGGTCTTCCCCTCCTCTGGCTCCTTCAATCCTTCAGCCCTTTCTCCCTCAGTGTTCACTGAGCACTGGGGACAGGTGGGATGTATCTGACCTGTCTGTGGTTGAACCTCCACGGTCGTTTGTTCTCTGCACTTGGCTCACCATCCACGGCACAAAGAAACTTCCCTGACGAGGGCCGAGAGCTGCCCTAATCCCAACTCATGATTGCTCTGCCTCTGGCTCTACGGCAACTACTCGGGCTGCCTGGGAGACCCTGGGTTTTTAAAATAGAGGCTAGCCATCCATTGTTTTAAAATACTCTTTAACGTTTACGAAATGTGTAGAAACTCTAGAAACTTCTCTTTTTTATATTTAAAGGTAAATTCAGGCTTCTCTACTGTACACTTTCTAGTTGAAAAGTTTAGCTTAAAATCTTCAACTTCTCATTTCTTTTCCCTTGTAATAAAACAGTTCTTCACATAGTCAAATGTGCACTCTGACTCCTACAAAGTTAGCCTTGTGTTTGATGCTGTTGTCTTGGTCCCACACAGAAAGGCTGGGACCACATAACAAACACATCCACACCTCTCATGATCATATCCACTGCTGAAGGCTGCATCCATGAGCACAGTGATGGGAAAGTGTGAGCCACATAAACCCTTTCCTCCCCAGCTTGCCTTCGATTGTGGTGTTTCATTATACGCAATAGCAGACCTAACTAAGACACTGGCTGTACCGTCTCCTTCATCCTGAAGCCTGTTGTCTAATTCTCTATGAAAGATTCGAATCTTTGTATATCAACCTAGTAGACAGAGAGCCGTGAACTTACGAAAAGCAAACATCCTGAACTCGGTCTTAGTTTCTTTCCCTGTTGCCCTGTGTGATAAGTGTCCGAAACAAAGGCACCTAAGGGGGGAAGGGTTTGTTCCAGTTCACAGCTCTGTGTAGGAGACCCTCGTGGCTCATCCTCAGTCCCTCTGCAGCATCTGAGAACCAGAATCCCTACTAATCATTTTAACTAGGAACACTGAATATAAACAACTATTAGCTACTGAGAGGAAATAAGCTTTGAACTAGAGAACACTGGCAAGGACAGAAATAGATTCAAGGAACAGATCCTCCTTCTGGGGTAGAAGGACGGAGGCTCAAGTCATGGCGTTGGAAGAATGAGGGCAGCTAGGGCTGCTGCCCTACTCTTGGGTCACACAGCGCAGTGAGGACCATTTCTGTGGCCAGTTTCCAATGGTCAAAGGAAATCTTCCACTCTGTCTGCATAAACGTTGGAGCACAGCTGCACACAGAGATGCCATGATGGTTTAGTTCTCTGAAGCTCCCGGATCTAGAATAGTGTGTTTCAAGAAGTCAACGCTTGACAACCACAGGTTGCTTCTTGCTAGAAAACGGGTTTCTTGCAAAACCAAAAGCAAGCAGGAACTGTCAACACACTATGAGGACGGTGCCCTGGTGCATTCCCAAGGAGGACAAAGTCTCATGAAATAGATGTGGGGTGATCAGGCCAAGCTCGACTTGCTCCCCGAGACCCCACATGTAGACTTCCTTGTGGCTTGGGCACTTCAAGTACCAGTGCGGGTCTATGATATTGCAAGACTCAGTGGGACATTTTGCAACCTGGACTGTCCACAAATTATTTAATGTATTTGTTTTAAAAAAAATGTGTTGTGGTTTCCTCCATCATCCCTCAGCAATGTTCTTTATTTTTGTTTGTTTTCTTGCAGGCTGGAGCCAATGTCCTTCTGCAGGATGTGAATGGGAACATCCCGTTAGATTATGCCGTCGAGGGGACCGAATCTAGTGCTATCCTGCTGGCCTACTTGGATGAAAACGGTAGCGCAAAGCTTCCTTTAAACAATTCTGCCGAGAGAAATGCACTGGGAGAACTGTAAATGTGGATTATTCTTAGAAAAATGCTCGCATTGTTTCAGACGGTGCGGTCACCCTTGAGGATGTAACATAAGGCGGTTTTCTGCCTTCCTTTATTGCTTGCCACTTTTGCAAACTGGCAGGCACCTGGAGGGGGACAGTGGAGGAAGCACCAAGCAGATGCCTGGGGTCTGTAATTGGTGGGATGGGTTTGTAATTATGAACCCTCCTCCCTGGGGCTAGGAAGGGAAGTGAACCGTGCAATTGAATTCTGAGCTAATGAGAGCAAGGTCACCTTGAGTGTATCCTCTCAGGGCCAGGTGATCCCCACAGGAACTGTAAGCCAGCTCAGTGAAGACAGGGCAGCGTGTGTACATCCCAGACTTCACAGTGGCACTTAGAAGCAAAAGCACCATGAGAAGAAAGCCAGGATCAAAGAGAGGGCTGGCCTGAGGAAATGGGGCTGAGCCCCTGGCCATCACTCAGGAGGGCACTAATGGCATAGCCCCAGCAGGAAGCAGTGAGTCAGGAGCTCAGCCAGGGGTGAGTGGGAGCCAAGGCTGCACCTGGTGATAAGGAGGGCAAATCCTGCCCCTCCTCTTCCTGGAAGATTAAAAATAGATAACAAGCTGGGCATTCTAGCCCCTTGGAGTATTTGCTGACCAAAGATAATGTTCTGGAATACGGGGAGCCCCTGGAAGCTGGGGATGCTCCTTTCTCTTCTTTGGAGAAGCACTTACCTCATTGCCAACACGTTTGGCCTCCTCCAGCTCATTTGTCTCGAGAGGTTTATTTTGAGGATGCATAGAATAATAATTAGTGCTTAGCAACCCTGATTTTTAAATGAGAACTAGTCTCATTAATTTAGAAAGCAAGGTAGGCGTGATTGCCCCCCAGCTGAAGGCCACCAAGGCAAGGCTAGGGCAGATGCAGGCTTCGGGGGAGGCAAGGAGCATCGTGAACTGCCCACTCAGACTCTGTGGAGCACAGTATTCAGTAGCATTCCCTCCAGAGTCCCATGCAGAGGGAGTCCCCCACTGGCTTCAGGTCCCACGGGCGTGATTCTCTGGAGAGTTGTACCAGGAGTAAAACTCGAAGCGATTTAGATTTCCTAGTAGGCCGTTCAGAACACAAACCTTCAGTGTGCTTTCCAGGCAGGACGGAGTTCTGAGTTTGTATGAAAAATGTGGCGGAGCCTGAGGTTCACAACTTTGTATTGTACTGCTGAAAAGTGGCCCAGGAACTCTACTTATGGTGATGTGTTCTTGTCACCAACATAATAATCCTGACTAGATTAACTCAGCGAACTGGCCTGCGCTGGTTCACCTGATGTGGGGACCTCCACACCCAGCAATGTATACCTGTTATGTGTGCAGCATTTTGTGTGTACGCAGCACCACAAGAGAGTGATTTAGTGACTCTCCTAACAACAGCTGCACAAGGGAGCAAAGGCAGTATCAGCGGTCACATCAACACGTACCGGCAATATTCACAGGATCCCACTGGAGAACTAAGGCAGCTAAGGACTCCTGGGAAGATAGTTGGCTTTGCCCAGGGAGGAGCTCCACTGTTGTCCAGCACAAACACAGACACACAGACAACAAAAGCGTGCTCAACAGGTTTTGTGTGTCTATGTGTATGAGTACACACACATATATGTAACAATAATGATACAATAGAGGTTATTAACTTGTGTATGGGAGGGATTTAAATGAGAGTAGCTAGAAGGAGGAGGGGGAAGAAAAGAGTTTATAAATTTCAATATATACCCTCCCCCATAAAAGGTGGTTTAAAAAGATAAACCATGGGGCCTGATGAGATTGTTCAGCGAAGAAGGGCATGTGTTGCTCTTACAGAGGGCCTGAATTGGATTCCCAGCACACATGTTGGCCCACAAACATTGGTAAATCTAGTCCCAGGGGCTCTGATGCCCTTTTCTGGCCTCTATGGCCACTGCGCACATGTGCACATACACACATGCAGGCAAATGCAAATCACCCTACACATATTAAAAAAAATAAATGAGCTTTTAAGCCGAGTGGAGGTGGTGCACGCCTTTAATCCCAGTACTCGGGAGGCAGAGGCAGACGGATCTCTGTGAGTTGGAGGCCAGCCTGGTCTACAGAGTGAGTTCCAGGACAGGCTGCCATGGCTACAGAAAAATCCTGTCTTGAAAAACTAAAACAGAAAAAAATAAATGAATGAATTTTTAAAAATATAAAGCACAGGCTAGAGTGTAGCTCAGTTAGTGGAATATTGGCTCAGGACCCGGCACCAGGTAACTAAGTGCAGCAGAGCACACCTACCATCTCTCACTTGCCGGTGATAGCAGGAGTCCTGGGGCATGGACCTTGGGGCACAAGAAACCATTTTTCTAAAATAAAAGAAATTAGCAAGTGAAAACAAATAAGAAAATACAAAAAAAAAAATAAGTCAAATGGAACTCTAAAAGCTGAAGGACTGGGCTGTCTCTCTCAGCCAGGGACTCCTTTCTAGAAGTTATCTTTCCTCCTCTTGGTCCCTCCTAAGGCCACCAAACAAACCTCATCTCCATCTGCAAATGTGTTCACATCACTAACAGGCTTCCACCCCACCAAGGCATTTCGTTTCATAGAAAAGCTTGGTTTGGCAAAATCAATGTTTCCCATTGTATGTAAAAAAAAAAAAAAAAAAAAAAAAAAAAAAAAACCCAAAACAAAAGCAAAAGCAGCTCTCTTCATGTGGGAGGTGGATGAAAATATTGGAAAGGAGAAACCAGAACTAGTCCCTGGCTCTGCTTGGGAGAAAAGCTGTCATGGCTCTGGCTGTCACGACCAGTTTGTAAAATGCAGGTTTGCTGGAACAAACTCCATTTCATATCTCTCCAGCTTTTAATTCTGCTTTCCACCTGTCAGTGCTGCTGCTGCGGCGGCGGCGGCGGCGGCCTGGCCCCTTCTGCGGGCCCCGCCCCCACCCTCCTGCACAGCTGCTGCTGCCTCTGTCCAACAGAATACCTCCTGCTTCTCGGTGTCACCTCCCCTGCCCCTGGTAAACACTGTCTAGCTCCATTTATTCCTGGTCCCCTCACTGGTGCACTGTGAGAGTTATCTGCTGGGACAAGATGGGCCGATGCCATCAGAAATTTCTAATCGGCGAGGGTGACATTTTGGCTCTCACTTGCCTCTTGTCACAACGCTACCCTTCGCACGCAGGTGCTTGCAACCCTGGGGTGCTCCGGTCTCTGCAAAATCTTGTTTCAAATCCGATACTAATCACGCTGTCACATCAGGGCACAGGGGGCAGCGGGGGCAGGAGGCATGGGAACAAGCTGATTACATAGAAAGTCTCTGCTGCGAGTTCTAATTGTGCTGTCACCAGCGACTTATGCTGTAAACCTGGCCACAGCAATTAACCTCGGCTCAGTGCCTTTGGTTCCAGGGCTGTGAAATGAGACCAGCGCTGGGGCTGATTGAGCGTTTGATGAATACCTCATCTCCGCACAAGGCAAAACAGCTGGGCATGCAAGGAAAGCAATCAGTTCTAAAATGATCCTCTAAGGGAAGGAGGAGCCCAGGGGAGAGAGAGCTCAAGGTGGCCAGGACAGAAAATAGGCATGAAAAATGTCTGCATTTGTGTGTGTGTGTGTGTGTATGCAAATGTGTGCGTGTTATCTAGTTATCTACCCATTTATTTAGCTACCTATATCTCTATCCATATTTGCAAGTATGTATGTATCGATCCATCTACCCATTCACCTTCCTATCTAAGCATTCTTTCATTCAGTCACCTGTGTATACATGTGTGTATACATCTGTATAGGTGGCTCTATCAACTGTCTATCTATCTATCTATCTATCTATCTATCT
>NW_004949105.1:7549478-7556705 GCF_000317375.1 Microtus ochrogaster | reverse complement strand
CTATCTATCTATCTATCTATCTATCTATCTATCTATCATCTACCTATCATCCTATCATATAGCTATCTGTCTATCCACTTATCTATCGTCCTAACCATCTATCATCATCTTCATTATCATCATCTATCATGTTTTTTTCAGCATACTTCACCTACTCTCCTTTTCTCTTCCCCTCCCCTCTTTCAGGAACTAGTTGCTTGTCTGCTTTGTTTCTCTGTCATCCGATGCTCAACTTCCTACCCACTGAGGATACCCCCGTAGTGTTTGCCCTGGTTTCCTGAACTTTCTTTCCAGATTCACGTCTCTGTTCTTTGAACTCATCTTTCTGTGACCTTGCATGACGTGGGCACACTGGCAAAATCTCCCCTCAAGTGGCCTTTCCATGATTTCCTCCCTCCTATTGAAGCTTCGTCCTGTGATGCCTTGGGCACCCACACTCACAGTCTCGGCTCCCCACGTGTTAACTGTGCCTAGGTTTTGTCCTTGAGAAGCATCCTTCTGGGACAGGGCAACATGGGTGCTGGATGAGCTCACCGTTTGCATGCTCCCAAAGTCACTGCTGTGGCCCAAGTGCCCTCTGACACCTTCAGTCCTGCGTGTTGGTTTCTTATACCTCTTGAGTTGGAGATCAGAGGGTTTGAATTAACTTGTCCCCTGTGAAGACATCACTCTCCCTCCGTGGCCCTTCTCCTTACAGTGAGGATATGAGCATCCGCATGTCATTTCATCCTTGCCAGTTTTTGTCGCTTTGCCACAAAGTCTTATGGCACCTGCTTCCTTGACACCTCTAGACTGTCCATACCTTCACTGACCACACTGTTTAAACAGCGCCTTAGTTCAAACCCTGATCTTTCTAATATGTGTTACTGCAGTAGCTTCTAAGCCTGGTCCAGGCTTGTTCCTTCCCCTTCCTCCTTTAGATGACCCCCAATAGACTAAGCTCAGCAATTTCCTGTAGTTTTCTTTTGCTTAGCGCAGTTCACTCAAGGCCCTGTTCTGCCACTGGCTCAGAATCTCACACAGTCGAGGAGGCAGACAGTCCAATCTGCATGAGACAGCTCCCTTTTGCCTGCTGTTCAGGTGCCAGGACAGGGCTAGCTGGGATCAACCGTCCCTCACAGCCTGACTGTTTATTTCCCTTCACTGACATCACTGTCAGGGATTTACCCGCCCAGCTCTGCAGCCTCTCTCTTGGGACACTTAAGGTAGAGATCTAGTTAGCTAACTTTCAGCTCTGCGAAGACAGAAAGCACATGCTAAAATCATGTGACATGTCAGTGAACCGCTTGCTTGCTGCTTCAGTTTTATTGAGGACAAAATTAATTTTTATATTCACTCAAGTGAAGATGCAGAGACATAACAGAAAATTAAAACAAGGGCGTGCAGATTCTGCAGACTCTCAAGGTTGGTGTGTGATTATCTCACAAACCTGCCAAAGAAGTGAGACTTAATTTTCCCTGAGGCTGCTGCAGACGGGATCGCAGAAGGGATGCTGAGCCACACATTAGGTGAGGGGCAGGATGCCCAGAGATCACATGGGTTCATGCAAGTAGGGCAGAGAGAGGCAAAGTGCTTGGAGCAGTGTGGAGAAGAGAGAGTGTGAAATTTAGGGAGCACAGGGAATCTTCCAGGGCCAGGTCAGCTGTACCGCACACTGTGATACGACCCCCAGACCAGCCTCATACAAAGAGGCCAAGTTTCCATGAGAACAGCAAGCCCTTCAGAAAGGCGGCTAAGCAAAGTGAGACAGATGAAGATGGGCTTAAAGTACTGAGACAATCCCAGGGATTTCTGGTGTCCACCATCAGCAAGGACGGCCAAGCAATAACCTCGGTGACATATAACTTGCGAGTTTTGGTTAAGATTTTCCTTCATTCTTAAGTTTAAAGAAATGCTGGATTCCTTCCAAATAATAAATCTAAAGAATCCTTAGGTTTATTCCTTCCAGAAGATAATATGAACATAAAATTCAACTTCTTTTAATAATAAAGAAAAAGGAATGGAGATTGTGTCCACTCTCCAACCCTGGCTGGTTTCTGGGTGGGGGAAGGGCGCTCTGCCGTCTTAGTTGGTATATTCAGAAGCAGTTACAGACACTTGATTGACACATAGAGATAGAGTTTCTGTTGTATTTGGCTTAGCAAAAAGAGACTTCTTCTTTCCTAAAATTATAACAAAATCTAGAAAAATCACACTTTAGTTGGCACCAGATTTGATTCAAAATTGAGTTCAAGTGAATATAACGTCAAGATACTCCCCTGTGGTGTCTTGGTAACAGGGACAAGAAATAGGCTGTTTGCCTTCCTGCATTGAGCGTGGATGGCCTTTGACAAGAGGTAGCCTGCATCCTACATCCGTGTTTTAATTTGCCCCTCGTCTTTGCTGTGTTCTCCATTTATTATTTGATATTAATTAAATGTTTGAGAAAGTTTCATGGAGGCGCACACCTCAGCACACATAACCCCATGGTGGAACTTCATCAAGCCCTGGAACCTTCGGGGTCTCCGTTGTTTCCTCGTGAATCTCAGTGTATATGTCCATGGAGCATTTTCAAAAATGAAATCACATGTCGAATTCTCTAACCCTACAAATGGAACGAAGTGACAACTTTCGTTGGTTCTCACAGACCTCAAATCCCCTTTGGAAAAGGAAGCCAGGCGGTCCTCCCAGCATGATACATGGTTGTGTGGTAGAATATTATTTTAAGGTGTGTTGCTTTTGTTTATGCTCTGGAACACTTGTTTAATAGTGCAAAGATACATTTGATTAAATAAAATTCGCCTGCAGTTAGGAGGCATCCTGACAGGAAGTAGTAGGGAGGAGCCAGGGGGAGAAGGGTTTTCAAGGAGGGGTGAGGCGAGGCAGAAGGACTTCTTGGGAGATATGAGGTGATCTGCTTGCTACTTGGCCTCTCTGGGAAGCAGGATTCTACCTCAACCTTCGAATTTTGAGTTCTTTAGAGGGACAGAGATTTACATAAGTTTGCTTTGTAGCTTTGAAAGAGTCGGTGCAACCACTAAAAAAGAGCACGGCATGCTTACCTGTGCTCAGGTGAGGCCCGGCCAGGGCGCTTCTGGTCTGGGTGTCTGTTGACACAGCTCTGCTTCACCAGAGCTGGCTAACAACCAAGCCGGCTTTCAGCAGCTCTCACTAGAAAGCAAACACTCTTCTTTGTGAACCGTGTGTTAATTCAGTAACTGATAAAGCAACATCTGTCAGCCCGTTCTTTCAAATTCAGATGCCGACACAGAGGACAAGTTAACCTGTCTACATTGACACAAAGAGATATCTACATGCATAGACGTAAAGCCCGATGACAGACTCTGGGAGCTCCTGTTCCTTTCCCTACCCAGGTTTAGAGGCAAGCCCGCGGGGAACAGATGTGGGGAGCCCACCAAGAAAGGGTGTTGATGGAGGTTTCTGTCTCACCCGGTCCAGCAACCCTTCAGTCCTAAAGGAACAAACAGAGGCTTATATTAATTATAGCTTTTTATTCAGGCTACCTCTTACAACTTAAACCATAAGTGTCTATGTTTAGCCATGTGACTTGGTACCGTTTCTCAGTATAGCAATCTTATCTTGCTTCCTCTACGTCTGACTGGTGACTGCATCTCTGTCTTTCGTCTTCCCAGAATTCTCCTGTTCCTGCTGTCCTGTCTATACTTAAACTGCCTGGCTACTGGCCAATCAGCATTTTATTAAACCAATATGAGTGACAAATCTTTACAGTGTACAAGAGCAATATCTCACAGCAAAAGGGGGATGTGTAAATGGTCTTGTTTACTGTATACTTATAGATAATGTGTTTGCCCTGGCCTCTGCCCCTGAGACACGCCTTAAAACTATGACCGGTAACCTCAGTCCCTCTGCATTTGTTGGTATTCAAGTGACTGAGGACGCTGAAGCTAAATGGCTCTCTCAAAGCTGGCCTAAGAAAGTAAATCTCCTGCTGGTCATGTCAGGAGCATCACTGCAGATACAGTGTTTGGATCCATCGTAGGATGCTTTCCTTTGATGTTTTCAGTAAGGACACAACCAGACATGGAATATGCTCACAACAGACATGGAATATGGCTAGTTCACAGCTGGCACTTACAATTAGGAACCATCTTCCTAACATCATCACCATCATCGCTGCCATCAGCATCACTATTGTCACCACCATATCATAGTCATCATTACCACTGCCACCCTCCGCACCATCACCATGACATCATTGCTTTTTCACCTTTACTTGGAAACCAGAAGAGGAATGATAGCCTCTCCTCTTTGGAGTCTTATTGTCCAGATGGCTGAGGATTAGGAAGCCCAGATACCCCTCTCAAAATTGAACTAGAAAGTGAATACATCCCACGCTGAAATAATCAGAAGCATCAATCACCTCAGTAAAAGGCTGTGTCTGACAAGCAGTGATAGGAAGAAGGACTCTGTAAGTGAGAAGAGCTACCTTAGAACTGCACTCCTCTGGAATCTCAGGAAATAAATACTGATGAAAGTGTGAGCTGAAGTACAGGAACCTGTGCCTCTGATGCATGAGCCAACACCGTCAGTCAATGATGCTGGTGTCTCAGTCAGTGTTGGGTGTCTGTCCTGACATGAATAGCCCTGACCTGTTCAGCTGGAGCAGCCTTTTAAATTCTTATCCCGAAGTAACTTTACATATATGGGAAGGGGTCAGTGTCCCAGTGAAGAGTCCCCAGTGTGTTTGTCAGATTTGTTGGAACTCCTGAGTTCACATGCATAGGGTGCTGCCGAGAGTCCCAGACTTTGTTCTGGCTGCTGGTTGCTTTGGAGAAGTAACTTTGCTTGTCCAGGATCCCACACTTATGGGCAAGTATTCCTGTGAGAAAATCTAAGCAAACAAAAAACATGACTTTGTCTCTTCTTCCAATTTAATTAATTTAAGTGTTTAAATTAACTTTTGACTAGAGTATATGGCCAGTTTATGCCAGTATATACGTATATTAGTCTAGTGACTTAGATATTCCTGAACAGGCTACCATGTACAAATATCCTATCATGTTGGGAAAATGACCCATCGAGACTTAATTTTTACCAGGCAGACTATACTTATATAATTATTACAATAGGAAGCATTCAGAGAGATACAGTTTTGAGCATAGCAGGAGAGTTGAAAGGGGAAGAGGGCTCCGGAAGAAGTGTGTTCAAAGACTACCTTGTCCTGAGTCCCAGCCGCTGCCAGGGAGCTAACAGGTCTTCTTCTCCCAGGAGTGGACCTTGACTCACTGAGCCAGATAAAGCTCCAGAGGCCCATGCGCATGCTGACAGAGGTCAGGCACTTCTTGTCTTCCGGAGGGGATGTCAACGAGAAGAATGAAGATGGAGTGACCTTGGTAAGCGCATGTATTTGTCTCAGAAACCATTTCCACAGGGAATTGACGTTGGTTATACAACATGTAATTAGATAGTTTACTGTTCAAGGGGTGTTTATCATAAAACAATACACATGTACTCTTTGACAATACCTTTGAAAACACAAATAAATGAGAAGAAAATACAAAATATTTATACCATGGCCCAGAGAATGAGAGCCTATGCGTGCGTGTGGACCTGTTTTCTTCAACCGTTTCTACTTATGCCAGTCTTACAGGTTTTAAACAGATTGTATGTGCTATTTTCTCAATGTGTCTTTTGAGATGGAACTTTGAAAAAGACTTTCATTTGGGTTCTACATGAAGCAAACCATGGGGTACTTTTTTAAGTAATTCACTTTATAAGCTCAATAAAAGTCCTGTCATTACATCTGATTGGGATCAGAAACAGTGCAGTATCTTGTCCGTAAAGTGACTGTGGGACTGAAGAGGTGGTTCGGTGTAGAGGGAGGGGTACTTGTTACTTTTGAGAGAACTGGCACTCAGTTCCCAGCGCCTACTTGCTAGCCATTAAAATATCATTTTGTTTTATTGATGAGGGAGAGTCTAGAGGGGATAACAAGGTCTCAGGTCACCCTACCCATGTGATAGAGAGGACATCAGACACATAGAAATGGCAGCCACCCAAAGGGGTTGGAGCAAGGAAAGTGAGATCAGTTGGGGGTGGGCTGGGGCTCTTGGCCATCTCAGAGGAGACGCTGGTTAGTTTAAATATTGGAATTGGGAACCCAAAATCAGAAAAGGAACTTTTGAGCATGGATAGCAGTGACAGTGTTGACCCTGGTGAAGTCGCCACAAGGCGACAGGGTTTGAGACAGAGCCACAGAGGTGAGGGAGATCCCAGACCAGGAAGGCAAGCAGACAGTGTGGCTGGAGGAGATGGTGGAAGAGAAAAGGAGGTGGTGGCCGAGAGCAGGCTGAGAGGTGACTGCTGGGTGTAGTTACCTTGGGTGTGGTCTTCTGAAGGACAGCTGGTAGGCAGAAGGCGGACTGGGGTGGGAAAGCCAATTAGTGATTCACTTGTTGCCCTGAGAAGACAAATATCCACACAATAGAAGCACAAGAGAGCCTGGATACAATGCACTAGGCAGCAGTGCAATTCTGTTTTTGAAAAATCACTGTATAGGCTCCTGCTCCAAGCCCGTTAAGACCCAGAGAGCACTCTGAAGGAAGATTGTGTACAAACCTGTATACAGCAATCATTTTAATCCCTTCGGTGTTGATGTTCTTTGTGATTTTGCTTTTTATTGAACAGAGAGCATGAAAGGTGTAAATGATTTTCTGTAATAACTCAGTCTCTTGGGAGTTGTCCGTGAGGTTTGAACAAGAAAGCAGCAACGGACAAAAGTCTAGGAAGCTGTCAAAAACTCATGGCCACTAACAGGGGTCTGTTCAGAGTGATTCCCGAGTCTGACTGGGATCCTTGGTTTGTTGGTGCCTGTCCTTGCTGTGGTTTTTGTTCTATGAGGTGTGTGGTGCTTTTGTATCTATTGTTAGACATCACAATAAGAAAACGCCTTTGTCTACAGATTGATTTCTTATATTGAATTGGAATGCCAGTTGTGGTTCAAAATGAGGTGTAATTTCTCACAGTTACATGGATGTGCACAAACCATGACCAAACATCCAGTTACAATGAAGTAGCACAGCGAGAGGGTTTTGTGCCGTTTCTCCCTCCTTTATTAGAATGTTGAACAGAATAGCCAAATATATCCTTTAGAAATGTCTGATAATTTAGATAATTATTCTTTATAAAAATTAGATAATACTTCAGAAAAGAGTATACTTTTTAAAGAAATGTTTTTTTAATGTGTGAGTGTGTGTGTGAGTGTGT
>NW_004949105.1:7545393-7549378 GCF_000317375.1 Microtus ochrogaster | reverse complement strand
AGAGCAGGGTGGTGCTGGAAACTAAACCCAAGCCCTCTGCAAGAGCAGGAAACCCTCTAACGTGCTAAGCATCTCTCCGGGCCTCACACATTTGGACACGCTGTGTTCTATAGAATATAAAAAGCAAATTTTGTGGTTTGAGTGCATAAATTTTCCTTGAAGATCTCACTGTAATCAGTAGCCATATAGTTCTAAGGCTCAGATTCTTTCTCTTTTGGTGTTTGTTTTACTGATTGTTACGGGTTTGTGACATTTTACTTTTTAATTAAAAATAGATTTTTTCATACAATATATTATGATTATGGTTCTCCTCCCTGAGCCCCTCCCAGATCTTCCCCACTTTCTACCCACCCAAACCCACACCGTTTCTCTCAGTCTCTCTCTCTCTCTCTCTCTCTCTCATTAGAATACAAAGAAGCATCTAAAATGATATTATTGTTATTGATAATATAATATAAAGCAAATCAGGATAGGATAAAGCAAGCCTACAAACAGTTTTTAAAAGCAATGAAAAAGCACTATATTTTAGACAGAGATTCGGTATCATATCTGACTACTGAGATATGCACACTTCCATGATTGGGCAGTAAATATTCAGAGATGCAAATGGCATGCACTTTTATTTTGCCTTCCTTTCTGTCTTTGTGGAGAGCTAGTTAACACATCTTGGACAGGTGGGCAGGAGGCATCCACCGTGGGGTTAGTGGGTGTGCACTTTCAGCAGCTCTGGTGACTGTGGAAGGAGCTGAGGAAGGAGAGGGAATTACCAGGAGAGTGTACACAGTCAGCCAGAAGAGAAATGGTAAAAAGCGTGATTTCTTCACAATTCATAGCATTTCCTTCAAAATGTGCTAATGATGACTTACACGAAGTAACAAAACTATGTACCTGCGTTTTTCTTTATTTTATACTGTCATGTTTCAGATCCAGTGGTTAATTAAGTGGCTCTGTCTAAACTATTGAACAGTGTTGGCAAGACTACTTTCTTACAAAGGTAGAATAACAGACATGCCCATGTTTCAGCTGCACATGGCCTGTGCTAGTGGCTACAAGGAGGTGGTGGTGCTTATCCTGGAGCACGGTGGGGACCTCAACCAAGTGGATGACGGGTACTGGACACCGCTGCATTTAGCAGCCAAATATGGCCAGGTAATGTGGTTTCCCAAATCCTTTCTGAAATATTGTTAGCAATTTAAAAAAAAAAACTTGATATTTAATTTTGATTTGCTTTTAATTTATATGCTAATCATTATATAATTTGAAACCTAGAGGTGTCACCCTACTATACAATTTAATAAGAAAAATATTTGCTTTCCCAAGGGTACACGAAATTTCCCTCTTCTTTGAGCCTGTCATCACAGCTGAACTCACTGGAGAAGCACGTAGAGTAGGGTTAATGCCGTTTTCATACTGCAGTGTGGCGAGCCAATTATGCAAGTCTCTTAGACTTCAGTTTGTTTTTACAGTTAGTAAATCTAAAGTCAAATTACATTTTTATGTCCCATTTCACTCTGCGAACTACTCTTCATTTTAATGAATAAATGATGTTGGATTAACGACATTGTGCTGCTTTGGCCAATTACACAAGAAAAACACCTTCGGTGATGAAAAAAATTGTTTTGGTTCAGATTTTAGAGGGGTGGGTCCATAGCTGCTCAGATCTACGCACTTGGAATAGAGTGGCAGCAGAAGTTTGACACCGGGACATCGACACCGTATGTGGTTTAATCACCTGTTCCAACTCCATAAGCAAACTGAAGAAATGCTGGAAAATGCTACTCTCTGACTTAAAATTTAGGTCCAACCAAAAAGGATGGGAAAATGGATAAAACCGAATTTTTACCCTCTCATGTTGGTATGCCAGTTTGTGACATTTTAGCAGAGAGATGTATTTCCAGATTTGCTTCCTTCCAGGAGTGGCTCCAGAACACATTGTTGGCAGTGAATTGATCATTTCCCTGGGAAAGGCTGACCGTTCATTTTCTAAGGAAGCACACCAGCCTGGAAGCCGGCTGCTGTCCTTAGGAGTAACAATACTTCCCACCCAGGGTGTCCCAGCTTGCTGCTGCACTAGACATGCGGTCTTGACATGGCAGTGGTGACCTGAGACCCTAACCTGACACCCCATGATCAGACAGACCCTCAGGTGCTAACGTCTGAGGTGACAGGCTTCAGTCACTGGCCGCTCTACAAACCTCCTAGCCCATCTGCTCACAGGCGTGCTTCCTTGGTGGCAGTGGGCGTGAAGAGCATGTCAGCAGTGCTTTCAAAGAAATGAATTTTTTTCTTCAATAGATGTTGAAGAGGAAAGCAATGCTCTTGTCTGAAACTCCTTTCCAGAGCAATGTGCTTCCTTACTGGAAGAGCAAATACTTTAAAATATTTTAGCGAGCTGCCTTGTTCAATTGTTCGTTGGTTGCTAAGACATTCTGTCTGGGTGCAGTTTTACTCCAAACTGTTTTAAAGTTAGCAATTCAGCTTAAATCTCTTTGTACAGAAAACTTATTTTTCCACATTATCGCTAGTAAGACATTAACCAAATAGAATTTGCATTCTAGAACCAGATGTTCGTTGTTACTTCACACATGTTTATAATGTATTTTGATTGCATTCATCGATCCCTTCTCTCTGCTCGTCCTCCTTTCTGCTTTCATTAGGGTTGCTCAATATTAATTAGGGAATGCTAATTTGCTACTTACAGGAGAATGGGTAGGGTTTATCTACTGGGGCTCCAGAACCTATCAGTGAATACATTACTGGGACAATGTTCCTCCCCCGCATTGTGGCAATCACTAACTGCCATAGCTCCTCGTGGAGGAGGAGGTCTCTAGTGTTAGTGAGATGTTGTCACCACTCCTGTCAGATTCCCGTATAAATCATTCCAGAGTTACATTTTATGCTACCTTGTGATTTAACTGAGCTCACGGAAGGAAGATTGAAATTATAAACAGTGATTCGCGACATCCTTGTTCTAGGCAGGAGTCAACTGAGAGTTCATTCACTGCCTGCTACTCTAGCTTGGCGATGAACTGTACCCCCACCAGCTGTGCATGGAGGCTGGGGGCACTAATGGAAGGTTCTGGAACCTTTAAAATAGGATTCCTAGTTGGAGGAAATAGGTCACTAGAAATTGGAGAGAGAAAGAAGAAAGTGCTCCTTCTCAGCATTTATTGGAGAAGCTTCTTCCTGTGTCCTGTCTGCCACGTGTTCCCAGTGGAGCATGATGTGCCCTAGCTCACAGAGCACAGCCACCACAGGCTGAAACTCAGACACAGCGAGCCCAGGGAAATCCTGCCTGCTCCAAGTTTCCTTACTTAGATGTTGGTTACAGGGACACAAAAAGAACGCTAATACGGCGAGTTGGTACCAAGAGTGTGATGATTGCTGCAGCCACAACATAGTGTGAGGCCCTCAAGCCCTTGGAACTGCTTTGGGATAGACGTCTAGAAAATGACTAGAGAAAGACTAAAAGACAAGCGTTTCATGTGAGCTTCTGCTGGGTGCTCAGAAGACCAGAATGCCAAGAGAAATGTGGACACTATAGACTGGGGCTCACCTATGTTCTGGCTAAGAATTTGACCACATTTTGCATGAGTCTGGAAACGTTGAGTAAGGTTGAATTTAAGATTTAATTATGCTTTAATTTAACTCAGAAAAAGGCAGATGTGGGTTCACATATCCAATAAATAAATGAATCTTAGTAAATCCTGACAACTTGGATGATTCTAGTATGTACAGGGAAGCAAGGAGAAGGGTAGACACTCAGACAACAGAATTTCATTTCCTGGGTCACAGACTGTGCAATGTGGTGCTAGCAAGGCTAGAGTGTTGACTGCATTCTGTAAGCATATAAGTAAGGGTAATGACAAAGACCTACAAGCCCATGACAGTGGCCAGGGCTGGGAAAGTGGGGTCAGGTTAGAGAAATGCACAGAGATACACTTAATGACGTTCTTTTAAATGTTCGCTGGGCCAGCTAGATGGC
>NW_004949105.1:7506669-7545283 GCF_000317375.1 Microtus ochrogaster | reverse complement strand
ACACACACACACACACACACACACACACACACACACACACACACATCAATAAAAAATAAAAGTGGAAAAACAGCTTTTGTTTAATGAATGCCTTTTTAGTATTATGTAATCTATAGATACTTTTCACATATTTTATATATTTGCTCCTGCATTAATTAATCACTCACTAGTAATCGTGGCACTAGGAACTGAGCCTATCTCAACCATGCTGAGCAAATACTCCGCCACTGAGGCACATCCCTGCCTCTGACTCTTCTGTCTTATGGATGTAAGGATGCTTCCCTGTCTGTGCATTACAACTGTTGGTTTGTAATGTCATGTGCAGCGTGATGACTGATGTTTGGTGTCAGTGAGCCAAGATGTGGCCGGTTGGCTAAAGCGAATAAGGACTGGAACCAAACAGCCAATCATAAGTGATCTCTCAACAAAGCATCATCGAAGGGACTGTATATGTATCAAATGTCCTATTCAGACCCTCAGAAGTTCAACCCCACTACTAAATATTTTCCCTAATATTTAAATTCCAAAGTAGTTTGATTGCATGTGTATTCAGAGAAGGACCTGGGGAACGCCAGAAAGAATATTATCCTCGGTCTCCTGCCATGTCAGGTGCCTTGCAAGAGCAGCAACCATGGACGCTGGGTGATTCCTGATCAGTTGATGCCTTGGGTGTTTACTGATGATCTTCAGTGCCCTAGATATTTGTTGATGGTCCACAGCAACCTGGATATTTAGTGATGGTCCTTAGCCCTGGGTATTTGCTGATGGAAGCATCCTTGGTATTTGTTAATGTGTTCTCAGTATCCTGTGTACTTATTGATGGATCCTGCATGGTAGTTCTAATTAAAATTGTCTTTCTGCTGCAGACAGCTCTGGTGAAACTCCTTCTGTCACACCAGGCAGACCCCCACCTTGTGAACTGCAATGGGGAAAAGCCATCAGGTAAGTTGAAGCATGCTGGGAGCTTCTTTATCTTTTGACATGGACACTGTTCATCCATCACTGGGGCAGCAGGAAATAAGAGCGGACATTCAGACACCACAGCTCCAGCAGGGTTCACTTCCTCTGTGTTGTGGGAGGGTGATAGCAGTAGGCGAAGCCAGGCTGCCGTCACCTTCCTTTTACATAACTTTTACCCTGTGAACCCCACACTACTGTCACTCCAAAATCTATTTGATTGTTGTTTAACTTGTTACTTTATTGCTAGCTATTCACTTATTCTAATACTTATTACAGTAATGATTTTGTCTGTGAATATTTAGACTTAAACAAAAATCAATAGCCTGATGCTCACTTTGATTCACAAACTCTTGACTTGTTATTTCAGAAGTGTGAACACTTCTGAAGATTTCTATAATCCCTACTGTCACTAATATGTTCCTATATCTAACGCTCTTAGTTTTGTAGTTTTTAAAATTCAACTACTGCTAATCATTAATTTTATCATTATTGATAACTGTACCATATTCATGGGAGAATTCAAAATAACAGAGAAATGTCCAGCATCAGAAAAATATAAGAAAGTTTAGTGGTAAAAAATAGTCTTTAAAACAAAATATTTTTTTTTCCCTTTTAGCTGGGCCCTTTCAAAATTAAATACCCTTCACGTTTCCATTCTCCTTCTAATCACTTCTAGGAGTGAGTGTAAACCGGGGTGAGGGACTTACTCTCTTCCATATTTTATTGGCATTAAATCCCATTGCTTGTTGTTGATTGCTCTGTTGTATATCTGCCAAAATAAACCAAAGGTCTAACAACATGTGGGGGCGTTGCTTGGTAGCCTTCAGCTTTAGGGTTAAGCTAATGTTGATGAGGGTCTAATCATCTTAGCATGAACTGAAACTGGTTTTAGTTAATTTAGGCCTTTAAAACTAATCACAAGAACTAAAAGGATAGCAGGTGTATGGTGTCTACTTGTAACCCCAGAGCTGGAGGCTGAAACTTGGGACAGCTGTGAGCCTAGGGCCAACCTGGGCCGTGCGTTGAATACACAGCAAGACCCTGTCTTCAAGAAAATCAAATAAAACGAAACAATAACAAAAAAAATGAAAAGACAAAAAAGTGTAACTTTTTTTGGTTTGTGTCTTGTCTGTTGGTCCTATCAGGAGATTTCATGACCAAATGCCCACTCTCAGCATCTTCATCACATAAAGGAGATAAGACTGAGCCTTGATCTCAGGGCTGCCCATCCTACCATCCTTCTGTTTTTCTCATTGTAGGTCGAGTGTCAAGTCTTACACAACCAATTCCCAATGGCAGTAGGTTCTCAAGGGCCCAATGAATGATCCTACTTCTGGCCTAGCTCTAACCCCAGCCCCTTCCACGCAGTCATAAAGACTCAGCTTGCTTTCTCCATGTGGTCCATGCAAAGTCTACTATCTTCCCAGTTCCTTGTTTATAGAATCTTTGCAATGAGAGAGACACAGCACTGGGCTCGCCATAGACTCTCAATAAATGTGTGTTCATTAAATAAAGGTGTCCTTTACTTAATGCACTTGACTCATCTGGAAAAAGAATCAGCCAGGTAAATACAACGCCATATCAAAGACGCCAATGGGGCACTCTTGTGGTGGCTGTGAAAGCCACCGTGAATGCCATGTTAAATTCTTTGTGTTTTCCCATGGCATGAATTTGGGAGAGCCACAGTAAACAATGGCCGTGGTAGTCTGTCATTCAGTTTATAGGTACACTAGAGATGCAGTTTCTGAAAGAGGTGGCCAAGTCTCTTCTCCCTTCCCACACCTATCCTTCCATTGTTGTAATAAGAGCGGCGGGGCTGCATCCCCAGCACCCCGGCCGCCTGCTAGCTTATGCCCGAAATAACAACACACAAACTATATTCATTTAAACACTGCTTGGCCCATTTCTACCTAGCCTCTTCTAGGCTAACTCTCACACCTGGACTAGCCCATTTCTAATAATCTGCTGTAGCCCACGAGGTGGCTTACCAGGGAGCTTCTAGCCTACGTCCATCCTGGGTCGGAGCTTCATCGTGTGTGTCTGCCTGGGAGCAGGGAGCATGGCGTCCCTCTGAGGCGCCTGCCCCTGAGAGGAGAGCTGTCGAGTCTTAACTCACTTCCTCTTCCTCCCAGCATTCTGTTCTGTTTACTCCTCCCACCTATGTTTTTAACCTATGAGGGCCAAGCAGTTTCTTTATTGCTTAACCAATGAAATCAACAGACTGATATATGACACTCCCACATCATTCCATCCTAGGCCTGTCATGACAGGATACTGTCAATCACATCATCCCCTATTGGCTAAGTCCCTTGGACAAGCCCATAAAGCCACATGCCTCTAATGTATAGGCAGAGATGGCCACCAGGCTTAGTGAGGATGGGGGAGCGGCTGCCTCTGCTGGGCTCTCAGCTGGTGTGACTGCAAACCCTTTTCCAAGATCACCAGGTCTCACTGGCAGTTATTGCTGCTTATACATTTGAATGATGGCTATCTGTACTGCATGTACTGCATGGTGACTAAAGACCCACCATGACCTACACTTCCAACAAAACCCGAGAAGGTCTTGACAAGCTGCCGGAAGCACCGGGGGTAGCTAGAGTTTGTCTCCACTCCCGGTGGAGTGAGCACACATATCTTTTCGAGCTCAGCTTCCCTGTGACCTTTCATTTACCCATCCCCATCCTCTGTATAGTCTCTTTATATTTAATAATTTCATGTGTAATTAAATGCATCCCTAACAGGTGGCAGGACAGTCTTGAACAATATCAGGGCTGAGATTTTTTTTCTCAACCCTAAACGTTTGCTGTCTCTTGATCGACTTGGTGTGTTGTTTGACCCATCCCCAATTCACGCACTTTTGCGTTACTGAATGTTAGAGGAGGTCACTTGTTGGTTCCGGCTGCTCAGCCCTGAAATAATCACACAGAAACTATATTAATGAAATCACTCCTTGGCCCATTAGCTCTAACTTCTTATTGGCTAACTCTTACCTCTTAATTTAACCCATTTCTAGTAATCTGTGTATCACCACGTGGCTGTGGCTTCTCATTATGATTCCAACCTGTGTCTGTCTCTGGCAGTGCTACATGGTGTCTCCCTTGCTCCTGCCTTCTTTCTCCCAGCATTCAGTTTAGTTTTCCTCACCTACCTAACTATAGGTCCAACGCAGTTTCTTTATTCATTAATGGTATTCACAGCATACAGAGGGAAATCCCATATCAACTGAGAGGAAATGCTGCTCTGTTCCTCACTGCCTGTGTCTGACATCCTCACCATGTCTCTAGACGTCACTGCCCATGCCTGACATGCTCACTGTGTCTTGTAGATGTTGCTGCCTCTGAGTTTATTGAGGAAATGCTGCTTAAAGCTGAAATTGCCTGGGAAGAAAAGATGAAAGAGTCTCCATCTGTTCCTAGCTTAGTACAGGAGGAACTGTACGATGAGATCCTTCACGACTTCCCACATCTCTCCAATAAGCTGTAAGTGCTTTCATCCTGTTGGGTTGCAGTAGCTGGATGGTCCTTTGAAGGCCAGCTGCTTCCGCCTCTCCTATCTACTCCCCCACCATTGCATAGACAGAAGTGTCTGGCTCTCAACCCAGTGTTGGAAATATTGCAGCTCTTTGTCAGCATATTTACCAAAAAGGAGTCAATGGCCAACGATGAGTTCAGCATTCCTAAAGAAATTGGTGGCCTCAGAAGACATCACTGCAAAATTGAACTGTTATATGCCAGTCGCTTTGACAGCAAAGATAGTGTACTAATCCTTCTTCTAGATTTCAGCTAAACTTAATGTAAGCTTTCCAGTTATTATAATGGTTGACTGTCCTGAAGTAGCAAATGCAAATATGCCTTATTTTTCTCCTAAACATAAATGCAATAAACCCACACTATCCAAAGAAAAAAGTAATGCTTAAAAATGTTGGGTGCGGCAGAGTGAAAATTGCCATTGCATTCGAGGTCTGAAAAATTAATAAACAGTGTGTCTGATAAGAGGCAGCTCACTCTAACTAGTTTACTGGGGGACAAGTGTCCTTTGGACTCATGATGTGATCACCATTTTCTCTTTGACTGCATTGTTTCTTAGCAGCATACAAGCAGGCATGAAGGACCCTGGATAGAGAAAGCAGAAAGCATCCTGACAGTCACATGACTGGAGAGAGAGGCCAATGAAATGGACTTTGCATGGATACAGGGTTTCCTGAGAGGATGGGAGTGTGGTGACAGTCAAGACTGGTGGCTGTGACAGTAACCGATTCAGTCTACCTTAGCGTTGTGTAATGCCTTTCAAATATATGGACAGCAAATCATAAACAAGGTTTATAATGGATATCATCGGGATAGAGGAAGGGATCATGGGGCCCTGAACAATTAAGAACTCATGGAATATGGAGGAGGAACAGTCATTGCCCTCAGTGATGGACCAAAGAGTGAGCTCGCCCAGGCTCCAATGGACAGGTCTGGACCGATGGTCATACAGAGAATCCTAGGAAAATCAGGGAGTCACGCAACATGGATGTGGGAAGGGGGTTGTGCAGGGAAGGCGGGACACGACAAGCACGGAGGAGAATAGAAGAAGGTTTGTGAGGCAGGAGCGAAATGCCCTAAGGACATGTATGAAAATGTCTAGGAACAGAATTAGTCAATAACAAAAAGATTTTCAAAAGTATGAACAAGATTATGTGGAGAAGGCAAACACGCTCTTTTGCTATCTATAGCTTCTTTAGTGCTTTGTTTTATATTAAAGATGAAACAATATGCATTTCTAATTGGTGCCTTCATGATTTTTTTACATTATTGACTAAACAATGGATTGATCTGGGTATGAACCGAATAATCAATGGCTTGTTTTGTTCTACATGATTAAAATGTAGTTTAATTCCATTTTCTTCCCCTTGCATTGCCTTGACTGTGGGAGAAACTGGTAAATAGATGGGCTGGGGTGCAGTTGCCATCTGAGAGCTTTTCATATTTTTTTTGTAATTTTTGGTTGTAACATATTTTATCTGGTCATTTTTACCGTAGGGTTATGAATAACTATAACAAGAAGCAAATTTGTATGACCTGACTGGCCTTGCACAAAGCTGCTTTTATTATCCTTGCTTTATTATTAGCCTCGGGGAGGGCTTTTCCTAGCAAACACAGCATTTCAGTTTTTTTTTCTTCCCATTCTCGTTGGTAAATTTCTTCTACCAATATTTCTTTTTTGCACTCAAAGTAAATCTTTCTTGTTGAAGAAAAATTAGAAAGTAGGGAAAGCCACCACACCTTAGCCTTGCAGAAAAGCAGCGCCAGGGTGGACAAGCCGGCTGCAAAGGCTTCAGCCAGGGCTGAGCTGGTGGGGAGAGAGGAGCTCTGCTCTGCTCTACCGGAAGCTCGTGTTTCATGATGCCAGGAAGGAGGATGCTCAGGGTGTGACAGGGACAGGATGTAGATATGATGGCAACCCGGTGAGACCCTGCCATTATTCCCAAAGTCTTCCTGATTATACGTTCCCTTCCCCATCAAGGTTAATATGCCAATCATTTATATTTCTATACTGACTAACAGTCAGTGATTGTGTCAAATTCAAAGATGTAATGACAATAGGCGCATAACATGGGTTGTGCTGACATAGATGCAAGAAGTCATTTGGGGACTTTTGGTTGTGAAAGCTTTAGAAAACTAATGAAAGAAATCAGAAAGATCAGAACGGACCAGTTGAGAGTTCTTCAGAATGACAAAATCGGCACGGCTAGTGTGCAATCCTCTTCATATCCAGTCGTCAGTTACACACATTCATCAAAGTCCCTACAGGCATTTCTGTGAAAATTGACAGAGATTCTAGGTTTCACACGAAAATGCTCAGGGCATTGAATACCCTCCCCCAAAAGGTTTTTATTTATTTTTTTTTTAAGGCAAACAAAGTTGAATGTCTCGTGTGAGTTAGTAGTGAGGCTTCCTGAGACAGGGCATCCATCAAGTCAGCTCAGTACTGTATCAATGCAAACCCCGGAGAAGCCTGAAATAGACTCACACACCCATGCCAATTGATGTCTAACCAGCGGATCTAGCTAATTAGTTGAGGAAAGACAGGCTTTTTTTCTCAAAAGGGGTGCTGAAACACTCAGGCAGCTGTAAAGGAAGACCCTGAGCTATGATTCCTGGAGAGCCATGTAAACAGGAAGGCACACCCAGGGGACCACAGAGCTAAATATTCCAGAATAAAACCTAAGGAGTGAACCTTGTTAATCTTGGGCTGGGAGGACAATTATTAGATAAAACATAAGAAAGGAAACCCGAAGAGGAAAAAAAATATACCTCAGTATGGAAAGAAACTGATGAGAATGTATGGAGGGAGAAAAATCCTCAATGTTCATCTGAGAATTTGTATTCAGATGTAGAATGTATATTATCTTAAAACAAAGAGCCCCCCCCCAGCACAAATGATCAAAGAGACACTACAAAAGGGCTAAAATAGCCAGGTCTTTTCTGAGACAGAATAAAGCTGGAAGTGTTTCACTCCTGGTTTCTAACTGTGCTACAAACCTGCTTAATCAGTTTGAAACTGGGGTGGAAACAGAAGCCAGACGGAATAAAGAGCAGAAACAGCTGCGGTCAGCTGGGCCTTCACAGGGACACACAGCAGGGACACAGCGGCCTCCCTGTGACTACCTGCGTGCCCAAGGCTGAACAGGTTCTTCACGCTACACTTGTAGAGAAACCAAGTAGAAGCTAACGAAGGGGTGGCATGGTGGTGAGAGCGCTCGAGACCCCACAGGGAGAACAAGGAAAGGCTCTTTAACAGGAATCTTCAGATAGGACACAAACTAATAGATGCAATTTTTAAAATATCTAATAAAAGATTTGGCACTGTGAACCTTATAAGTGATAAAGGATAAATAACCGAAATGCATGAGAAATTTATAGAACTCTATAGCAAATAACAACAAAACAAAAATAATAAAACATGCAATTTTTAAAAATAGGCCAAAGCCTTTGATATTTCCCAGGAAGATATATACCAGCCAAGAGTCTTTAGGGAAGTATGTAGCACCACTGACCTCAGATGAATGCAAGTCAGAACTGCAGAGAGATAAGCCCGTACACGTGTGAGGAGAGCCGCATTGGAAGAGACAAGAGGCAGTTCTGGGCAATGTAGGGGAAGGAGACTTGGTTCAGGCTTGGTTATAGAAAACTGTAGAAATTGCTCAGAAAGTTCAAATTCACCTGCCTTGTAATGCAGGAACCCCACTCCCTGGTCTAAACCTGAAAGTTGAGACCCTGAGGACCCATCTAGACCCTGTGTTCATATCTGTGTTTGTAAATGGAGGTTTCTCTGTCCCTCCCTGTCGCACAGTCACTTCTAAATAATCACTCAGAGTCTTGATATTTATTAAAAGCTACTTGGCCTATAGTTCAGGCTTATTACTAACTAGCTCTTACACATAAATTAACCCATTTCTATTAATCTATGTATTGCCACATGGGCATGACTTTTACACATACACATACACACACACACACACACACACCATTGTACTGTATACCTACAAATGAATCAGTTTTACTCCATATGAGGTAGATAAACTTGAAGTTTAACAGAATAATTTCAAACAGCTTTAACTAGAATTATTACCACTCCTACACGTCACATGACACAACTGTTTGCACACATTCCCCTGATAACAGGGATGTGCATTTCTGCTTGAGTGCTACGGGAAGGGGGATTGTAGTAAAGTGTCACATTGCAAATTATTTTGTGGTGAACATTATGAATTCATGGCTTTCTCTCGTCAGTGGACCTTAGAATGAAAGATGATGAAGTACCTTTTGTTTATTTCTCTGCCTTGTTTGAGCTGTTTGGAAGATACATACATTTTTTTCTGCCTGTAATATGGCAGCCCTTAACAATTTTTTTTTAATTCTACTACTTATATTTCAATAAAAACTCAAAATATTGCCCATGGTTCTATACGTTAAATCCTATGCCCATTGTATTTTAATCATGATTTTAATTTTCTTCTTCTGTTTACAAATCCCTTTTTACATTTAAATGCAGTGCCTAGTTCAATTGTGCATGTAGGCTTTTAAATTTCCTATTGATCTTTTTATTACAGTTTAATGTATCTTGGTAAACATTTTCTTTTGGAGTTGAAATGTGTGGAATTTTTTTTTTTTCAGAAGTGAAGCTGAATGAGAGGTGAGATGAAGGGAAACCTTTATCTGTTTCCTGCAGCCTAAAGAACATGTTTTTCATCTGAGTAAACATGCCCCCTGTGGTCTAGTCCCCGTAGCTTCTGATTGATACAGCAATGTTAGAAGAAAACTAATTGTGGTATTGATTGTGTCTTGTAGCAGTCCCCTGGTGCTACCAATCGCCAAGCAAGACAGTCTGCTGGAGAAAGACATTATGTTCAAAGATACAACAAGGGGTCTGTGCAAGCAGGAGTCTCAGGACGGGCCCCCTGAGAACAGCCTGGCAAGCAGCCACAGCAGGCCAGAGCAGGTAACCACCGGGCTTCCTTGGGTATTCTGTCAGGTCATGCTCAAAACCTTCTGTGGTCAAAACCTACCATGCTCAAAGCCGATATCTGCTGTCTTCCGTTCGAAGATGAATTAGTGAACACATAGGCTAGAGTTCTGTTTAAAATTCCCATCAGTGTGGCTATTGTAGTGGTCATTAATAAATACAGCTGCTTTTAGCTTTAGAGAAGTTTGAGTTTTGCAGTCAGTTATTGGCCTATATCTTATTCTTGCAAATGTTCAGGTGTCTTTAATTATTAAGTAGAATTTTTTTCTTTTTTCCAATTATCCAAATGCACATAAATAAGTCAAAGGGGTGCTAAGAGACATTTGTTTTGTTTTGTTTTTCGAGACAGGGTTTTGTCCTGGAACTAGCTCTGTAGACCAGGCTGGTCTCGAACTCACAGAGATCCACCTGCCTCTGCCTCCCGAGTGCTGGGATTAAAGGTGTGCGCCACCACCGCCCGGCGAGACATTTGTTTTTAAAAGTAGCTATGGTATTGCAATGAGTGTGTGTATGTGTGTATGTGGTGTGTGTGCATGCACGCATGTGCATGTGCCTGTGAACGTGTGTGTATGTAGTCACTTAAGACTCAATGCCCAATTTAGAGTGGATTGCTTTGGTGTCTTGGAGTGTTCTAAGCTTGAGAAATATAAATTAATATGTTTTCTTCTTTCATCATGACAGAAATAAGAGATTTTCCTGTGTTTGGTGCTTTGTGAATGGCAGGACTGCTCTTACTCTTGTTCCTATCTTGGTGTCTTTAATTCAGACTCCTGTCCTTTGTTCAGTTTCCAAACACCCTCCACTCTAGCCTCAGTTTTCTTACTGTAACGAGGTTCCTGACAAAGGCAACTTAGTAGACACAAGAGTTTATTTCAGCTCCCGGTTCCAAGTATCAGTTATACTTTTCAGAGAAGTCAAGGCAGGAACTTAGACGGCTAGTCACCACGTCACACCACAGTCAAACAAAGAGTAGACATCATTACTGCTTGCTCTCAGCTAACTTCCCTGTCTCTTAAACTGTTCAGGACATTTCCTGCCTAGGGCATGTCGCCGACCACAACAGACTCGGTCTTTATACTTCAATTAATAATTAAGACACTCCCCTGAAGACATTTCTACAGACCAGCCTGATCTAGATAATTCCTTGTTAACTCTCTTTGCTGGTAATTCTATGTTGTGTCTCGTAGAGAGTTAAAACTAACTAGGGTGCCCTCTTCTCAGGATTAAACCTTAGTTTAAATTGCTTTAGCTAAATCAAAGAACCAAAAAAAATGTTTGGGAGGAGGCCGTTATTTTGAAGTATTTTTTAACTGGCTCACAGAGTATGTAGAAGCTGAGATCAGTTAGAGTTACCACTAATGAAGCTTACTCACAGAATCATTATGATGCCATTAGAATCCTCACGTGCCCGGTAGTTAGTGATTATATGTGAGTTATTCTATGCTACCATTAATTTGTCTTCAAGCTATTAAATATCTGTCTTGGCCTGGCAGTAGTATAATAATAAATTCTTATTTAATTAAAGAAGTACAAACTTGGACTATTTTTTCATGTAAATGCTGAGGTTTGAGTCTCTGTGGAGACAAAATTACTCTGTCTAGCAAATTAATAGAGTTAAGTGACCATTTAGCATGCAGTTCCTAGAAGACATAAAGCAGTCTTCAAAGCTAAGATGATTTTTACATCCCCACGGCAGCATGTGGGACCTTGTAAGGCAGTTTTTGTGTCCTTGCTGCCATCTCCTAGGTATCCTTCATACTCTAATGGTTTTCCACACCTTGCCTTTTAGGAGGCCATGGTGGGGATTTGGGTTTAACTGACCTGGAGTGCTTACTAAACCCATTAGTGTGCACTCCATTAGTGTGCCTCCTGCAAGACAGATCACAGCAATGAGCAATGAGCCACTGGATGGTTCTCCATGGAAGAGGCTGTGCTACATAGCTGGCTGGGTCCTGCAGTCACATGCTGTAGGAGAGCCTTGGAAGGAAGACTTTTCAAATCGACAAAGTACACAGTAACAGTTTAGAAACAAGCATGGAATGTGGAACATTTGTGAAACTTAAAACCACTTAGCATCTCTTCTTCTGGGTTCTTGTAAAATGTAGCTTTACCAAATTGTAACTGTGCAAGTGGATACTTAGTGGCATCTGCAGTTTCCACAAAAGGCATAGAACAATCTCTGTGTGTGTGTGTGTGTGTGTGTGTGTGTGTGTGTGTGTGTGTGTGTGTGTGAAGTTTCTGTAAAGGATTCGCGCCTTTGAAAGCTTAGAAGTGAGCACCAGAGCCCTCTTCTGCTGACTTTGGACTCTTGATGACTACAAAGAGCCACCTGTCCCCTGGACTCCGATGCCATCATGTTAGTCACCCTGTGTTACCGTAAGCAGGCCAGACAGCTCACTGCTTCTCCTGTCGGTCTAGTACTTCCTGTGCGCATGTGCCACTGGGGATGAGAATGGGGGACTCTATCTGGATGCAGGGAAGAGCTCACGTGGGCTTTCTGTCACTATCAGTCATGCTTTCTCAACCTGCAGTAGAAACTGGCATGAGCATCTTAGCCTTGTCGTTGGGTATAAGAGAAGTTTTATTGCCTTGATGGAAAGTATGCCTCTTAATTTTTCTTTTTTTAATGAATGTTTGGGGGGATTAAAAAATGTATACTAACGTGCATCTAATTTTGTCCTTATTTTTTTAATTGTTCAACATTCTTGTAATCATCCACATGCATTCACACACATGTCTGACTATACATTTATCCACATAACCACATTCATAGTTCTGGATGTATCTATACCATACTTGGGGGGATGCTCGCAAAGACATTTAAAATGATAGGGGCTGGAGAAATAGCCCAGCTGTTCATAGCACTCGCTGCTTCTGCAGAGGACCTAGGCTCTGTTTGCAGCACCCACATCAAGTGGCTCACAGCCATCTGCAACTCCAGCTCCAGGAGGGTCCAGTGACCTCTTCTGACCTCCACAGGCACCTGCATCCATGGTAAAGGTTTCATTTCACATCTTTCCCCATGTAAGGACTTTTTCTTTTTAGAAAAATATATACTTTTCCATTTTTACTTTTTCTGGATTCCTCTTATATCCAAGGATAAAAATCAAAGTCTATGAGTTTAGAATGCAAATAATAATAATATAAAGACAAAAAAAAAAACTTCAGTGTTACTACAAAACCTTCAGTTTTTTTAATTTAATCCTACATGCCAGTCCTTCTTCTTCACTGTGTCCTTGTGAGGGTTTCTATTACTGCAGTGAAACACCATGCCCAAAAGCAACCTGGGGAGGAAAGGGTTTATTCGGCTTATACTTCTACATCACTATTCACCACTGAAGGAAGTCAATCAAAGCTAGAGCCTGAAGGCAGGAGCTGATGCAGAGGCCTTGGAGGGGTGCTGCTTCCTGGCTTGCTCCTCATGACTTGCTCAGCCTGCTTTCCTTTAGAACCCAGGAACCAACCCAGAGATGGCACCACTCACAATGGGCTGAACCCTCCCCCATCAATCACTAATTAAAAAAATGGTGCACAGGCTTGCCTACAGCCTGATGCTGTGGAGGCATTTTCCCTTTTGAGGTTCCCTCCTCTCTGATGACTTCTAGCTGATGTCAAGTTGATGTAAAACTAACCAGCACCTTATGCCAGCCTTGTCCCCTCCCTGGACTCCCTTTGTGACCCTCCTGTGACTTTGGTAATTACTAAGTGGGCTTGGCACTTCCACCTTTTACCTTCACCAGCTGCCAACAGGACACTTTAACAAAGTGAAGTCAATCTTGTCATCCAGCCATTTAGGACCCTGGGCAGCTTTGCAGGTGCCTTGGCACTATGTAGCCATTCTTGGGGTCTTCCGAGACCGCTCCTCCAGCACACCAGCTGCCCTTGCTGCCTCTTACAGACACTAGCATCCTCAAGGGCTTCCCACATGAAATCCTGGTTCTCTCTTCCATCCACACTCGTCCTTCCAAATGATTCCCAGTTTTACCTGAGCACAGCCCTAAAGGAGACCAGTCTAAATGACCGTGGAGCAAACTTTCTCAGAGATCTGCTTTCTTCTGTGTGTGCTTTCTGCACCTGTGATTTTTTATTTATGTCTTTGCTTCTCCCTCCAGTAAACTCGAGAACACACTGAGATGAAAGATAGTATAATCTATCTATCTATCTATCTATCTATCTATCTATCTATCTATCTATCTATCTATCTATCTTTGTATCTGTGAACACAAAGCCTGTCAGAGAGTAGATAAGCTAGAAACATTGTGAACTACTACCACATCTCTTCCTGGAGCCAGTAGTCACCATCCCAGGCTGGGCTGCCTCCCTTCCCTCGCTGTTTGTTGAACAGCACTAACCAGCCCAACTCCTAAACTACCAACTCTGATAGTTAATCTTTGTTATAAACTGAATGGGATTGGAAATCACCTAGGAGACACACCTCAGGGTGTGTCTGTGAGGGTGTTTGGAGAGGTTTAGCTGGGGAGAGAAGCTCCACCTTGAACAGGAGTGGCTTCAGCTGAATAAGAGTTGTTGCACCTAGAAGGGCTACAGCTAAGCTCTGGCTCCCCCCTTCTCTCTCCTGGATGACACTACAAACCAAGCTGCTCTCACTTGCACAATCTTCCTGCCAGCAGTGATTGCCTTTCCCTGCCCTCTGAGCCCAAATTCTTCTAAATCACCTTCTGTCGGGTATTTGTTTAGAATGACAAGGAAAATAACTCACCGCCAACTGTGTGGCTTTAGAGAAATCACCTCTTCCTGTTCTCAGCCTGAAATCCTGCTGGATATCTTATGAGAACCCTCTGCCTTCACCCCCTCCCTAGCGGGGTCTCAGCACTCTGGCCTGCCTTTGACGAGAATAGGTTATATCCACTTCTCTGGGTCCTTCTGCTCCCTCATGTTTCCCATTAGTCTTTCCATCTGATGACCCCTCCCTGTTCCCTAATCTTCAACCCTGCCAAGTATTTGAATTGAGCCTGTCTCTGCCCTGCCCTAGCAGGTCTCACCACAGTGTTCCCTGTTCCTGCTCTCCTTTTCCCAAATAAGTCCTAGCAAACCTTCAGCTCTCTCAGCCTTTAGCAACAGACCAGCTGGTAAGGTCAACACTTGCCCACCAGCCTCCTTCCAGGGTATCCCTCAGGAAAGTTTGTCAGAGTGGCCTTTGACATGAGCCCCCTTGAGGTGTGTAACTTAGCACACCGATGCTACACCTCAGCCTCAGAGCTAACACTAGGCCAAGTTCTCTGCCCAAGTTGAGTGTGTGAGTCTTAGAGACAGGTGGCTGGTGGTCGGAAATTTAGAGGCCAGGCATATGGTACAGATTGGTTCTGAATGAGTAAATATGCTTCTGTTAGAATATTGTGTTTTCGTGTAGGGAAATGGATTGGTGTCCAATGTCCAAGCACCCTTAGTCATGGTGTCTTCTTAGGGAGTTATGTAACACTCTGCCCTCCTGAGCTTTGAGATGCCCAGGACAGAGTCTCTCCTCCTGCTGTCCATGTACTTGGGCAAGATGCAGCCTGAGAGACATGAGAGAAAGATTTAATCTTGTTATGTATTCTCTAGCTTTGGGAAAATAGTTCTAAATTTAGTGGCTTAAGATGAGTAATGATTTTTACTCTGTAGATACGCACCTGATAAGCAGTGATAATTATATTTAAATTATTCAACTAAGGAACACATAGTAAATAATACAGATATGAAATTCAAGGAGACCCAGGGCTGCAGAAAAGGCACAGAAAGCACAAACACGTTTGCTTTCGTCTAAGGTTTCCTGTGTTCGTTCCCAGCTCCCAGGGCCCCTCACAGATTTTCCTTCTGTCACTGCCCACGCTTGACATGAGAAAGTCAAAGCTGCTCTGTCCTATGCATCGTGTCTACTGTAAGCATGTTTTGTGCCTATTAGACTAAGCATACGTACGTCTCACTTGGAGATCACGGATTTTCACCTAATTAAAAGACCACATTCTTCTAGATTTATTTGAAATATTTATTTTGAAATAACTTGTTTGAGATAATCATTGAAATGTTGCTCGGTTTGAAAGGTAGAAGGTGCCATTTTTCTTCCTGACAGTTACCTAATCTCACAGATACCTTAGTCTTAAAGTTAATGCAAAACAGAATAAAAATCACAAGCCCCAAATCTGGGGTCTACCCTGAAGACTTGACCCTGTCCTGTAAGAAGGCAGAAGCTGAGCCCCTTGCCTTTCTATGCCCCAAACAGTCTCATGGGATTAGCTTTGGAAGCTACAAATACTTGAATTCATCAGCTAAGCTCTTTAAGGACTTGGAACAAACAGATCTGACTTAAAGTTTTGGGAGCACAAGATGCCATGTAGTGTGTGTGTGTGTGTGTGTGTGTGTGTGTGTGTGTGTGTGTGTGTGTGTGTGAGCGCGCGCGTGCACGTACACACGTATGTCACTTATAGATGTGTAGTACAAATTCTTATCTGAATAATTTTGTCTTCCTTGAACCATTGTTAATCCCAGGATGGGAAGAGAAAGACCACTGACCCAAATCATCATGGCCAAATTACATCAGGCAAGCAGCTAATTAAAGCAAGCTTTTTAATTCATGTACACAGGCTGTACATGAGAGATCAGCGCTGGATGTGAGAAAGACGAGGCTGTTACAGCTCAGGGGTAGGGGGTTTCCAAATGGGGAATTTGGCAGGCAAAGTAGGCAGGGTTACAGAAGCAGAACCTAAGCATGACAAGTTAGTCTCTCCTGAAACACAGACATGGCTGCAAGGGGGGCATAGCAAGGCAGTTATAGTCATAACTAGATCGTCATAGGTGGTCTTATAGCTTATTGAAACAAAGGTAGTGTTGCATAATGGCTATAAACAACTTTTAAAACAAAGACCCGATTGCCATTCCTGGAACAGAGTACAGAACCATTCGTAGTTAATGTAGGTGGGGCAGAGCCCAATCCTTGAGAAACAGGTTTAATCATAAACAGGAATGAACCTAGTTTGTCTTTACTATAAAATGACTTTAGAGCCTAAGATGGAGGCAGACTGGTTCTTCACCCTCCTACCTTTGAACAATGCGGTTGTACTCATGCGGTCTCAGGAGTTTGAGGGGTTTTGAAATTGGAACATGCACCTGTGAAGAACTAATCAGAAAGTGACTAAAGCTGACCAGCTCGGCCATTGCTCCATCCCACAGGTCCAGCTCATGCCTCCAGCTCCCAGCGATGACCTGGCCACACTCAGTGAGCTTAATGACAGCAGCCTGCTGTATGAAATCCAGAAGCGCTTTGGGAATGACCAGATCCATGTGAGTACCCACAGAACTGCGATGCACAGCTGTGTCCCACTGACTTCGGGAGCCCCTCTGGCTCTGGTGATGATTCTCTGTCACGTTCAGCACAGTTCCAAATTTCAGAGTTAAATGTAAGCCGGTACTCTGCAGGAAGGCTGTGTGTTCAAAGGGCTAACAGAGGCACCTATTAGCCTGTTAGATCAGATGCCGGTCAGCTCTCCCAGCATCCTTCAGTACTCCGGGCATTTTTCATCCTGCACCCTACCCTCAATCTTTCCCTCCCAGGAACTGGACTCCCCTTCTCTCCCCGTAAGTCTCAGTCATTTTGGCTTTACAGTTCTCTTGGCTTTCTGGTCCTACCTGCTTCTCCTGGGCTCCCATGGTGTACTTCTGCCCCTCTTTCCTTTCATGGTCTGGATGTCGTCTGCTGGTCATGTTCAGGCTGGACTCTTCCCTCTCCCCACTTTCTTTCCTACATCTACAGTAAAAATCTTCTCTAGACTTGAGGAGTAGTCATGTTCTCCTCCTGTTTCATTTGTCCCTTCACTGTGCACTCTCCTGTTGTCCTGACGGAGCAGGAGGTCTCTCCAGGGCCAGCAAGATCTGTAGCTGAGCTGCCTGTCTGATCTCAGCCTGCCTCTGAGAGACTTTTGCTTTTCCACTCAGGGAAAGGAAAAGGAGAGGCTCTAGCACGGTCAGTGGTTAGTGCAGCCTCTAGCTGCCCAGTGGTCAGCTGATTGATAGCTCCCAGTCCTCAGGAAGTATCTCTCTGTGCAGTAAACTTGTGTGCAAGATTTTTGTATTCCTTACCAGGAATACAAATACTATTTAAATGGAGAAGGAATTAAAAGTGGTTCTTACTTTTTTCTGTATGTTACTTTTTCTAGTACTGGGAACAGTGTAGACGACCTGTACATAGTCTCACAATCCACCTCCTCCTCCCTCCTCCCCGCTCCCACTTGCTGGTTGATTTTGTTCTCTGCCCCGCGCTGCTGAGCCCAGGACAATTCAGTCAGAATGCCCGGGGAGATCTCTGATTATGCAGGAATCTCTCACATTCACTGATAACACCCATTTAGTCCTAATCTACTGAGAATCTGATTAAGTCATTTTCATGTAAATGCAAAGACTGAGATTTCCCTACAAGCAACGAATTTTCAGACAGGTCCTGATTAACCCGTGAAGCTACAACACAGCCTAGCAAGGCTTCAGAACACTGCCTGCCACACAAAATATACTTGAAATCAAGCCTGTGCATCACAGTAGTTGGAACTGCCATTAGCATAAGTGGTTACACCTGAGTGTGATTGTGTCGGGCTCTGTTACTCCCTGGAGCTTTTGGGAAGTATTTCTTATTTTCATTTTTTTAAAAAACTTGTTTCATTTTTGTAGTACCAAGGACTATAAATATAGGGCCTTATGCATTCTAGGCAAGTTCTGTACCATTGATCTACATCCCTGGTCATTTCCTCACTCTTTAGCTTGAGAAAGATCTTGATAATTGTCCAGACTGACTGGAACTCAACAGCTTAGGATGGACTTGACAGTATAATCCTCCTGCCTCCGCCTCTGGAGGGCTTTATACCACCAAATCCGTGGAAAGACCGGATTGGTTTTGTTCCTTAATTCCTTCCTACTTGTGCAGTTGCTTTGTGTCTTAAGTATCTATTCACCCCATCCACACTATAGTCCACACCAGCGGGTTCTTGCTTGGATCCTGAGTGTGTAACATTCAGTCAGACGTTAGGTTGGGGAATTTCCACAAGTCTGCCACAGTGGGAAGTTCCCGAACCTTCAAACAGAATGGCTTGCTGGTGATGAGGCATGAGCTTGCCAGAAAATGCACAGAACAAGAACAACACTTGTCTGGAATAATGATTGTCCACTGTACCAGAGAGACCAGAACACACATCAGGTCCTTCATGGACTGCAGAGAAGCCAGACAGTGGTAGTCTCTGAATAGAAACTAATGGGGCTGGAGGCTCACAGGGAAACAGCCTGCAAAGTCAATGCAGAAACCCCTGGTACTTCTGGCTCGCCCAGAAAAGACAGTGCTAGACAAACCAGAGCAAGGAAACCCTGACAGCCGTAGGGTCTCTCATGACCCATCTCCCCACCTTCTGCCTATGCAATTTCTGCTCAGGGGGCCCCAGGTCAGGTGGCGGGACCTCCCCAAGGAGCACTTCAGTGGGAGGTCAAAAGGCGCAGAGCACCCTGTCCTAGCCTCACCGACTAAAGGCTCGCACATGGCACCTGGGGTTGTGCTTTAGGGTGCCTGCTAGGTGCTGGAAGGGAATATCCAGAGCAATGAGAAAGTGACCCCTTAGGACAGAGCCCTGAGGGGCGCACGTGTCCACAGCTGAGAAAACCCTTTGCTGCAGAGCAGTGGCCATGGTCCACTTTCTCAGAGTGCCCTCTTCAGTTCTGACGGTTTATATAGCGTCACCTTTGATGACTTTATCATAATGTCGGATCATATTTCTGTTGATCCCATTTTGCCTATTTCAACATACATATTCAAGGAGGATCTCAAGTTCCTGTAAGAATTATCCCAATACGAAACTCTCTCACAGCGGAGTGTGGATTTGGGGTGCCCAGTCTTGATCCTGAATAACAGATGATAGATCTGCATCGAGAAACACTTGCTGACTTTAAAAATCTTAATCTCGATGGTGGCACACACCTTTAATCCCAGCACTCGGGAGGCAGAGGCAGGCGGATCTCTGTGAGTTCGAGACCAGCCTGGTCTACAGAGCTAGTTCCAGGACAGGCTCCAAAGCCACAGAGAAACCCTGTCTCAAAAAACCAAAAAAAAAAAAAAAAAAAAATCTTAATCTCGCCGACACTGCAAGCAGTTTCCATTTATTCTCCAGCGCTAACACCTAAGCTGCCTTAGCTGGTTCCCAGTGTTCAGTGAGACACTGCGTCCGGAGCTTCCCACCTTCACCCCTCTCACTCACATCCTCTAGGTTCAAACAGCCGTTCTGTGTTTAACTTAGAGGGTAAGCCTCTATCTCTAGCAATGCTATCTGAGTGAATCAGTGGTCAGAGCAGTAATTATGTCAATTTCTCTTCTGCTTATTCCAATAAACAAAACTGGGAAATCTCTGCTTGTCCTGGGGAGCCCCAGTTCCCTCTTCACGCTCTTTGTTTCAGACACTTGGCGGTAGATTTATTTTTTTATTTTTTTATTTTTTATTTTTTTTTTTTTTTGTGGTTTTTCGAGACAGGGTTTCTCTGTGGTTTTGGAGCCTGTCCTGGAACTAGCTCTTGTAGACCAGGCTGGTCTCGAACTCACAGAGATCCGCCTGCCTCTGCCTCCCGAGTGCTGGGATTAAAGGCGTGCGCCACCACCGCCTGGCAGATTTATTTATTATGGATGCACAGAACTGCTGTCTCTTCCCTGAGTGCTGTGTCAGTTTCTCGTTATGAAATACCTACCTTTCAGTCCCCAGTGTTGCTGCCCAAGCTACATCTCTGTGGGGTGGTGCTGTATAGCCAGCTTTTCTGTTTCTGTTTAAAAGAATAAAGAAAGATATACATTTAACAACAGCAAGAGAAAAACTGGCTGTACAGCCAGCCAAATTGTCCTGGCCTTCCTTTCAGTGACATTTTTCTCTGAAGTAGCAATGTCCACCATTTTCACCCAGTTCGGCAGCTTTGTCTTTTAGCTGCAGTATTTGGACCATTTATGTTTGTTGTCATTGCAGACACATATGTACTTAAATCTGCATTTATAATATCTAGTCCATTTATTCCTAAGCCTTTATATCTCATTACTTCAACTTTGTTAATAAAATGTTTGATTTTTGAACTTTACGAACACTTTGTCTTATTTTTATTCTATAGTAGCATAAAATTAACTACCCCATTTTCCTCTTGCTGTGAGCTTGTTTCTTTTACTTCTATACTGTTTATCCAGACTGATTTTCACAAAATCCCTTTGCAATAAATTCTTAGAATCTAACCATTCACTACTTGTGTTTCATGGAACAAACCTAAATTCTTCATTTAATTTGTATATGAATCCTATATTTTTTTGAAGAATGTTTGGGTCAAATAAAATATTAGAATATGACTTTTATTGATTCATCATGTTTCCCACAATGGTTTCCAAATTATATAATTTTAAATGATTCTCTCCATGTGATTCATGAACTGTTTGCATCTTTTTGACAGACTTTTATCGGGGACATCTTCTTGCTTGTTAACCCATTCAAAGAACTCCCAGTTTACTCCACTATGGTGAGTATAACACCCCAAATACCATTTTAGAGTGGCATTCATGGGGCATACACATTTGTATTCGGTGACATAAAAACTAAAGGAATAGCAAAATCAAAACAAAATTTCTTAGACTTGTTCTCCCTTGAATTAGCATGATGGTTTCATTAATGTATTCTGAGGCAACTTGGGAAATCAAAGTTACTTTACCAAGGTGTCTTTTACATGTAAATAGTAACTGTTCTAATGATGCTTACCAGACAGAATAAACAATATGGTATCTTTCCCTGCATCCTTGGCTGATTTGCCATCATTTGGTTTAGACCCCCCGCCCCCATCTCAACACCTGGTTTCCTGCTGAGGTTCTCTCAAGTTAGAGGAGTGGAGATGGGAAGTGAGATGAGCTCAGGGAGTTCCCCAAAGTCACTGGGCACTGTCACCATGAGACCGCTCAACACAGAGATGAGCTCAGGGAGTCCCCAAAGTCACTGGGCACTGTCACCATGAGACAGCTCAACACAGAGATGAATTGCTGTGCAGAGTCATCCTAGCTCACCTGAAATCACAGTGTGATTTACAGTTGTGATGGGCAAAACTATGTGAGTAGCTCCCTGGATTTTATGCATCTCCATACCTGCTTCAACTGTAAAACAGGACCCGCAAGCATCAGGTGCCTGACAAAGAGGAGCTGTGGAATAAATGTACATTCCTGACATCCATAGTGAGGTGAAGAGAGAGTAATGGAAGGGATGAAGGAGGGAGGGAAAGAGGAAGAGAGGGAGGGAGGTAGAGAGGGAGGGAAAGAAACAGAAGGAGGGAGAGAAAAAGCATTCTTCCTGGTCCAGAAGGAATTGCACAATTCCTACAGACATGGCTCTTGAAAGCAGGGCAGATGCTCTCCACCGCCTTCTCCCTCCTCACCAAGGACCAAGGTGTGCCACTCCATAGAACTCTCATCCTGTCCAGCCCTGCCTCAGACTCACCAGTGAGCACCTGCAGGTCCACAGAAGCTTGACACACAGAGGGCAGAGCCACAACCATTCTGAGCTCCTTCCAAGGTTGGCTCATACTTGCCAGGCACCTGCTGCTTATGGGTCCTGTTTTACAGTTGAAGCAGGTGTGGAGATGCATAAAATCCAGGGAGCTACTCGCATGGTTTTTACCCTTCACTACTGTAAATCACACTGTGATTTCAGGTTAGCTAGAATGACTTTGCACAGCAATTTATCTGTGTTGAATGATCTCATGGTGACACTGCCCAGTCACTTTGGGAAACTCCCAGTGCACGGAGTTCATTCACAGATGATTATTGACTGGCATTTACTTCATAGATGGCTAGTGATTGGTGTTTAGTTCATGGATGTCCATTGACTGATGTGTGGCTCATGGTTGGCTCGTGACTGGAGTTTAGTTTATGGCTGACTATTGATTGGTTCATGGATGGCTATTGATTGGTATTTACTTCATGGTTGGCCATTGACTGGTGTTTAGCTCATGGTTGGCCATTGACTGGTGTTTAGTTCACAGATGGCTGTTGACCTGTATTTAGTTTATGGTTGGCTATTGACTGGTGTTTATTTCGTGGATGGCTATTGATGAGTGCCAGGGAAAGGCTTGGCACTATTTCCACCCTTTGCTGTTGAGTCATGCTTCTACAATGTCTGTTGTAGTGATTTATACACACTATACTCCATATGCCTGGTAAATGCACACTGGTGATCAACTCATTTCTTAATAGCAATGTCCCCTTTGAGGCCACCATGCAGATCCAGGAGCCAGGCATGAATAGTATTATAACAATGTCTTAAGTACAGAAGCTGTGGTCTTTTGTGCTGTCCTGCAAGGTGCCTGACATGTCTTCATGACTCTGTACTGTTCCTATTAGGGAGTTTACACTTAGAAGAAAACAAAAGTCCCCAGAGCACTGAAAATACTAGCAGTGACTCCCTGTGGCAGCCATAGGTCACTGAAATTAAGGCAATTATGTTGCTGTATCTCTGAGAATTGTTAAATTAATTCCTATGCTTACAATCCTAATGATTTTAAAGTGTTGGCACCAAATATTGGGGGAATTGTATATAATGTGAAATGTCACAGTTTAAGTTTGTTTAATGGATAGCTACTAGACTGAAATTTTGTGAGGTGATTTTCTTTGAGTCATCAGAATAGTTTAAGACTCATGGACCAAGAAACAAAGTTAAAATCTAAACCTCCAAGTTGTCACTATTGGGCTGATTGTACAGGTGTTCTCTGGATTCCCCAGGATCTGTAGACCCAGAAACATGTTTCAGTTTCAAGATTTCTTCAGCTGAGTGCTGTGCAGGGCAGAAGTAGCTGGGTCTTCCATCTTTGGTCTGCTGTCCACAGGTGTCCCAGCTGTACCTAAGCCCCACGGGCCAGCGCAGCCCCTCACTCCCGCCTCACCTCTTCTCCTGCGCAGAGCGGGCCTTCCACAGGCTGTTCCAGGAACGAAGGCCGCAGAACATCATCCTCAGGTGAGCCAGCCCTTTGCCACGGCCAGATCCCAGGACCGGGGCATGTTCCATTTCCCCACTCACGGTGTCTGCAGTCCGTCTTGTTAGAAGGGACAGACAGATTTCTTCTAGAAGTCACCCGAGGTATAGCAGAGCCCATAGGAACCAGTAACCTGAAACATACTTCATCTCGAAGATTTAAAACAGCAACACAGCCAATCTGCTTTCAAAGAGACAAACATGGAGAAAGAAAAGCTTGCCATGTTACTGGACCTAAGACACTGGTTTACATAAGGTCCTACACTTCAAATTGTAGCCTTATTTATTCATAAGACAGGGTTTTCCCAGCCAGCTTCTAGTATTCACCCCTGCTGCCATTCCACCCTGTATGCCTCGGGAGGTGGCTTTCTTGGAAAAGGAAAGCAGTTTTTTAAACCACAGAAAGACAGTTTAGCTTGGAATAAAACTCTTCAAGTGAGATGAGAGGGAAGAGCCACAAGGACTGACATGTGATCACTCTTAGAGATTCAAGAAATGGTTAAGGATTAAAATCAGACTTGAACTGCTGTCTCTGGAGAGTAGTGTGGGCAGTATTGTTGTTATTGTCCGTGCCTCTGTTTCTCTCACAGTGCCCATGCTCAAACGTATTCTTAAACACATTCTTAATAAACTCAACTTGCTTCCGTAAACAGGATGGAGGGGTAGAGAGCGGGCTCTGGGGGCTTTGCTGAGAGGGAGCTCTCTGCTCCCTGTAGGAGTCCCATGGATAGACCTGTCTAAATCTGGTTCACCCCAAATTCTACATTCATTTGCTTATGGTAACCCCCTCCCTCAAACTCCTCACTAACATACCCTCACTCATGTCTCCTTAGGACATATTTTAAGGCTAATAATGCCTAATATTACGAGAGGAAAAAAACCCTCACTTCTTCATTTATGTTAAACAGCAGCCTCCCAAGTCTATGTAGATAAGACTGGATCTTCGCTGACAAGACACAGGGGTGACATAGTCACTCTGCCCTTCCTTTAAAGATGTGCACTGTGACAAGGTCCCCATGTGGAGCAGGGTGACAAGGGAGAAGGCTTCAGCCTTTTCTACCCCACGTTCAAGTTGGCTCAGCCGAAGTTGAGTGTTGACTGTATTTCTCTTGTGCCACAAAAGTGGCATAGACAGATGGTAACCCAGATTTTAGTCATCAAAAGTTGAATATCCCTCCAGGGCTCAGGGAGCCCTGCAGGAAGGAAGCAGAAGGAGTGTGAGAGCCAGGGGGTAAAGGATGGGAGTGGGGAAGGAGGACGTCAAGAAAATAAGACCCTCTAAATCAACATAGTCAAAGTTCAGTGGCTTCACAGAGACCGAAGCAGTAGGCGCAGGACCTACATGGGTCTGCACCAGGTCAGGTCCTCCACATGTATGTATGGCTTCCAGTTTAGTGTTATTATGGGATTCCTGAGCAAATGGATGAGTGGGTCTCTGCTTCTTATGTCTTCTCTTGGGCTCTTTTCCTTCTGTTTGTTTGTTTTGTCCAATTCCAATGTGTTAGAGTTTTTTTTTCTACCCCTTAGAAACCTTTTTCTCTTTCTAATGAGAGACAGAAAGGGAGTGGATCCCTATGGAGTGGGAAGAGAGGTGGGGAGGACCTAGGAGGAGTAGAGGGAGGGGAAACTGTAATCAGGAGATATTATGTGAGGAAAAAACTATTTTCAATTAAAGGGGAAAGCGTTGGATATCTCTAAAACAGATGCTCTATAAATTAGCACCAAATAAAACATTACTTTTTAAACTTTATTTTTATATCACGTCTTAAAGTTGGTGACTTGCTTGTGTTCCAGTAACGCACATGATTCCGGGCAGTGGGGTTGAGAAAAGGGGGCATTTGTCAAGTTGAAAGTCCAATTATTAAAATTTCAGCATTTTTTTCTAGAAATTTCCCTTTAATTAATCCATTAGAAAGTGGCTTGTCCTCCAGCCACTGGAAGACAGGTGTCAGGTGGTCCTCTGGGAATATGACATCCAAACACCATTGTGAGCAAGACAGTGCACATCCTGACTTGCGTGGAACTTACCAGACTGAGGTGTAAAGCTATCCCATCCACTCTCCTACCGTCTCTGGGTCTGAGAATTCCCTCTGGCTCTTTCTTCTTCTCCATCTTCTTAGCCAGTGACCCTGTCTTTCCCTTGTTTTCCCGCAGTGGAGAAAGAGGGTCAGGGAAGACCCAGGCCAGCAAGCAGATCATGAGGCACCTGACGGGCAGGGCCAGCTCCACCCGCACCATGTTTGACTCCAGATTCAAGCATGTAAGTGCCCTCTGGGTTGGTGAGTCCGTGAGTGAGTAGATTGTGTCAAGACCAATGTCACGTGCAAATACAAGGACACATCGTCACAGTCAAAAAACAATTACAATTATACATAAATTATACCTACATAATTATACATTATATAGACATAAATACATGTCTACAATTATAGATAAAAAGAAAAGATCTTTGTGTGTTTGCATAGAAAGTCCCAGGCTCATGCTTCTGTAGGGGATTGCTGAGATGCACTGCTGGGGAATGGTGCAGTAAAACTCCGACATTATTAGAAGAAGTGGCCACAGTAAACATGAATGGTTCGAATCCATAGCTGTTTATTAAGCTTGGACCCTCTTCAGTACATGTGGAGCAGGTGGAGTGAGTTTGGGAAACCCAGTCTTTAGTTAAATATGCTAATAAGCCACTGCTGATGCTCCCGAGTGAGAACATGAATAAATCGACGTGGTTATAAGATAAATGCAGGTTAACTAATGGAAATAGCAGAATCCACTGACTTAATTGAAATGACAGGGGACAATAGTCTCCCCCTCTAAATTACAGGCTGAAACAATCATCTGTTAAAAGGATTGTTGGTGCGAGAACAGGCACTGTAATTTCTAAAGTGCAGTCTGATCACTTTATGTAAATTGATTTTGCTGTTTAGTGTAAGTGACTGCTTTCTGGTTCCTGGGAGTAAGTTAGGTGTCCCTCCATCCAATCTGCAGGTACTGGGGAAGTCAGAACCATCAGTCCCATGCAGTTTTAAAGTGGCATGCCTTCTCATTCATCCATGTGTTTTCATCATTCCTCATGACATGTTTTAATTCCGTATTAATTGTGGGATTCCCCACTCTAAATATCAACCACATGAATATCATTAAGTTCACGAGGTTCTGTGCACAAGCGGCAAAGCACCTTGGGGAATAAATGGATTTATCCAAGTGTTGAATGAGTTTGTGAACTGAATGGAAACTTGTCCGAGAGAGGGGCCCCGTGTGGGAGAAAGATTTGGTTAGCCTAGAGCACCCTGGGTCCACAGAGCTACTTAGCAGCAAGGTTGGATGAGAGAGGATGCTCTCAGGTGACGGGGAAGGACCGGGACGGGAGAGCTGCTCTGAGCCTTCAGTGGGGAACCTATCTCAGGCAGACACGCAGATGCTGCGCCTGGGTCTAGTGCATCCCCAGAGATGGTGCTTTCTTCCCTTCAGTCTGGGTGCTGCTAAGCCCTACCAACAGTGTTTTGTCTCTAACCCCTGTATCTGCATCTCGAAGATCAGAAGCAGTGCCTTTCCATGTCCTTGGATTTATTGGAACAGAAAAGCCATGTTTTTGAGAGAATTGCCTGGGACTTCTTGCCCATTCCATCCCAAATGAGTTTTAGGTTCATTCAATTCTGTTGCAATCATTTAAATAAGCCTTTACTGAAAAGTCCCTTTCAGAGGGGAATGACAGGCTCACTATGGTTGATGGATGTGAGGCTGTTCATTGCGGAGTCCACAGACCCTTATTTCTAGCACATCCAATATAGTAAGCTACTTTCATAGCTACCGAAATTGATACCACTTTATAAATGGAAAACAATCAGGCCAATACAATTTTAATCAGTAAAAATCAAGGGTGCACATAGGTACTTCTTTCCTGTATATTTTTGTTTAAAATTTTATGGCTATGTGCTAACCTCATAATTTTGTTTCAAAGTCAAGGGAGACAGTGGAATAATAGTCTATTTTTCTCAGCCTTTCTCTTCATACAGTTATTTAGCGCCACCTGTTGGTTGACTAGCTAATACAGTCGCACTTGGCATTGTCATCTGGAAATATGCAGCCCTGTGTGCATTGAACAAGTCTGTTAAGAATTTATAATTCTCCGATCTTAACTGGCTTCAGCCTTATGTTAGTGTCACACCTCACGTGTCTTTATTGATGAGGTTAACAGTATGAAACTGGGGTTAAATATGTGTCCCTGCAGCCGGGTGCCCAGGTTCAAATCCCAGTCAGGACATTTGGAGTCTGTGGGCCTGGTAGCTGGTGTTTCTATGTCACGACGGTAAAGTGGAGACTCTGATGATGAAGGATGAAAACTGTCACATGCATGCACGTGTATGTATTCATACATGCACCTGGCGTTGGAATGTGGGTAGCCTACAGTTACTAAGGGAATGAAAATCATGATTAGCCGTCTGTGTGCTCTGCCGTGGGTACAAAGCTGAGTGCCTTACACACACGGCACTGCCATCATTACTAGCCGTGTGTCTGCTCTGCCATGGGTACAAAGCTGAGTGCCTTACACACAAGGCACCGCCACGCACGGAGAAGTAACCCCTGTGTTAAAGGATAAAGAGGATGGGGTTGAAGGAACTTGGAGCGTGTCATTTACAAACCCGAGATGGGGAGGCAGCTACATGGGGAAACATTTAATCTTTGCCCACACTTCCTGTCTGGGAGCACTTTCTCCACTATCTATAATATCCTTTCTTGTAGAATGATATAACCATCACTTGATTGTCAAATTTGTCAAATAAAGCACAGAAGTGCACCAAAGCTAAAATATTTTTAAACTCATCCTTTCATGACTTTTTAAATAATTATTTTATAGTACATTTGTGCAACAAGAAGAAATGACAGAATTAATTTTAACATATGCATAGCTATCTATTCAATGTAAATTTTAAAGAAAAAGAGTAGGCGGTCATGTTGTCTTATTGACTGTGTCCTTCGCCCTACAGAAGCTTTTCTGCTTCAGAAGGTGCCATTTATTAACTGTTTCTCTCAGTGTCAATGCCTCTGGTGTCATATTCAGGAAGTGTTCTCCTGTGCCAATGCGTTCAAGGCTGCTTCCCACTTTCTCTTCTATCAGCTTCAGTGAAACTGGGTTTATATTGAGGTCTTTGATCCACTTTGTCCTAGCAATAGTGGAGACGGTGCCTGAATTGATTAGTGACTACCCTAATTGTCATCATAGAACCTACATCCATAACTGTTGGGAGCAAATGCAGTGACCCACAGCCAAGCACTGGGCTGAGCCCCTGGAGTTCAGCTGAAGAGAGGGAGGAGGGATCATATGAGCAAGGGGTAGGGGGGAGGTCAAGATCATGATGGGAAACCCCCACAGAGACAGCTGACCTGAGCTAGTGGGAGCTCACGGACTCTGGACTGACAGCTGGGGAATCTGGAGGCCTGAATTAGGCCCTCTGAATATGGATGACAGTTATGTGGCTTGATCTGTTGGAGAAGCCCTGGCAATTGGACCAGAACTTATTTGGGGTGCATGAACTGGCTTTTAGGGGCCCATTCCTATGGTTGGATACCTTGTTCAGCCTTGATTTAGGAGTGAGGGGTTTGGTCCTGTCTCAACTTGGTCTGCCATACTTCGTTGACTCCCCGAGGGAGGCCTTATCCCCTCTGAGGAGTGGATGTGGGATGGGATGTGAGGGGAGGTGGGAGGAGGGGAGAAGGGAAGAGATGGGGAACTGGGGTTGGTATGTAAAATGAAAAAAAAATTAAGAAAAATAAGAGTATACTGATCACTATTTAGGGGATTCTGTCACACCTGTTATTAATTTACTTTGAGTTTTATTAATTTTCAAGCCCAAATCGTAGAGTTTTGTAAAGATTTAATGTGTCTTCAGAAATCCAAGCCTCAGAACCAGATGGCTAAAACACATTTCATTATCATGTTTAGCATTTTTGATTTGTAATTGGGATCAAAGTGTTGCTTTATAATAGTTAATCATGCAGAATGCTTCACAAATTGGTAAGTGCCTGAGTGTAATGAACTCAAAACATTTGTTAAAAATTTATAATAATGATCTCAGAAATGATGCCCTTAATCAAAGGGTCTAGGATGAGGGCTGAGCAAATCAGGAGAGGGTGGCCTTTTGCCATCTGGTGGTTGAGTTGGAAGCTGTTTTTCACAAATTTGTAGAATGTCTTGAAAGAGAAATAACTTGCCAGATTTCCATGCATTTTGGAGACTTGTTCGGTCACCATCTTTATTAGAGTTGCAGTCAATTGATGGATCAGGAGTGATTTTTATTGCAGGATCAATATTTGAGGAAACTTGTTTCAAGAGAATGTCAGATCCTGGTGTGCACGCAGGGGGCTTTATCCTAGAGTTTTAGAGCCACGGGCTTACAAACTTTGAGACAAAGCCTGGGGCAGTGAGGGGTCAGGACAGCAACTTCAACTAGATATTTCGTTCCATTTCTGCAGGGCAGGATGAGTGGCAAGGGGCACAGTCCAGCCAGAAAAGAGGTTGGCAGGCCTGCGTTTTGGAGCCTGTGCAATCGTGCCTGCGGATTAGGAACAAGGGCCAATGTCACACACATTGCTTTGAAGAAAGTTCTGTCTCAGGTTTAGGTCATTTCTAATTGTTCTCTTCAAAAACACCAAGGGGCTGGGGATGTGGCTTGGCTGGTAAGAGTGGTAAGGGCCCGAGTCAGATTCCAGTACCTATGTGAAAAGCCAGGAATGGTCATCTGTGTGCTTGGAACTCCGGTGCTGTGGCTGCAGAGACGTGAGAACCATGAAGCTTCTTTGCTGCCATTTTAGCTCCAGGCAAAGATCCTGTTGTTGGGATAAGGTGGAAAATGAGAGAGTAGAATGGCCAGCATCATCTACATACATGTACATAGAACACCACTCCCTCCCCTGCACCGTATGTATGTGCGCACGCACATGCCCCCACACACACTGGCCTCAATTTACATCCAGGCAAGGAAAGTATATGATACCTTATCATGGCTGGCCACAGTCTGGCGGATCATGTGTATTCATCATTTGCCTTTGAGGAAAAGAAGAACCTTAAAAGTTGAGCATGTATTCTGTGGAAAGCACAGAACCATCCAGATCCCAGAACACTCCCAACATCTTTGCTGTGACTCTCCAATTTTATTATTTTTAAGGGGTCGTCTGACCAAATTCTCTCTTGTGCTGCAGGCCATGTGCATCCTAGAAGCCTTCGGCCATGCAAAGACCACTCTCAACAATGTGTCCAGTTGCCTCATACAATATTGGGAAGTGCAGTTCTGTGAGAGGAGGAAGCATGCCACTGGAGGTAAGTTTGCCCTCCGCCAGCAGCGGGTCCCCGTGCCCAGACAGATGAAGGCGGGGTGGGGGGAATTCTCCCACAGAGATGCAAAGACTCAAACAAATCATAGCCATGTGCAGCTCCCTCACACAGCACACAGTGGGATCTGCTTAAATCACACGTGAGCGTTTTAAATGATTGAATTAAAACCCATCCAAACAGTAAAATAATCACCAAACTAAACTGGAACAGAAAGACCTGACTTTATATTAAATTTAAATGTTAGCTGTGTATTTTTCTGGAAACTCAGTTACAATTCAAGTTTTCACTGACCTGGTCCTGGCCCTAGTAGTGAAGTGTCCTGGTGAGACATTTCCTGAGGCCAGAAGCCAAAGCGGGAAAGACCGTGACTCTGCGCTTTGCCGCATCGATATACAGACCGGACGAAGACTGTGGTCCGATTGATCTGGTAGTCTGTCAGCAGCGTTGAGTCCCAGGGCACTGGCCACCTGCTTGTCTGGCTCCTACTGAGTCAGCGCAGCACCTGCCCACCCCATCCTGATGCCAATGCTAAGCCTGAGCATCACAAGCCCCTAGTCTACACATGGCCAAGGAGAGACCCCTCATCCGGGCTCTGTGGCTCTCTATCCAAATCCTCTTCAGCACAGGGATGTGCTAACTGCTCCCTAGAGGTGCAGGCCATTGTCCACATTCCTCCCCTTTCTTTTGGAGAGACTTAATGGGTCCTCTCCTCAGGAATGCCCAGGTAGGAAATTGTCAGCTGAGAGAAGCAGCAGAGGGTGGGTGAGGATGCTGCTGTGCGACCCAGGGGGCCTGAGTTTGAGGCCTCAGAAACCAGGTAAAGCCAGTAGCACGTCGCTAAGGCCACCGCTCCTGTAGGGAGACAGAGGTGGGGACAGGAGGCCCCTATAAGCTCATGGGCCAGCTAGTTTGTGTATGCAGCAACAAACTATGAAGAGGCCATGTCTCACACGAGGTGAGGGCTGATACCCAAGGTGGTCCTCTTACTTCCACATGTATTACACAACACAAACTCTCACACACACACACACACACACACACACACACACACACACACACACACACTTTATAAAAAAGGAAGTTTCCATTAAACTACCAAGAGAGCTCATTCACTCAAGTTGAGCTGCTATGAAAGCAGCTGACTTGTAAAATATTCACTAAAATAGCTAATGAGATTATACTAAGACTATTATATCCAAACCAGGTCAAGTCAATGAAGATTAGGTGGTGTTTTTATGCTTTAAAGTCGGCCGTATTTGTCTAAGTTATCAGCATGTGTAAAGTTCCCATTGTATTGGCCATGGAGAATTATATCATATTAATGTACAGGCTGAGATATGTTTTCTCCTATGATTGTTCTTAGTGATTTTTAAAAAATTTATCACCAGTTAATTTGCCAGAACATAACCATAAACTGCAACATTAAAAAAAAACCAATCAGGCTAAGTTTTATGAACCACCAGCTATACATAAATAGATACTTTTCATTTTGTATAAATTTATTAACAAACAGCATCTTGGTCTGGCTCCCTCCTCAGTATTTTCTCCAGCTGACTTCCTATTTAACAAAACCAGCATTCCTGGTTCTTCAGCGTAGGAACTAACCGCCCTTCAGAACTCAGGGGCTTCTGAAGTGTCTCTCTCACCCCACGGAAGTGTCGGAAGTCAGTGTGTAAAAATAAGGAAAGGTTTGCCAAGAAAGATTCCACTTAGCCAGAAAGGCCCTGGGTTTGAGACCACTGCCTCCACTCTAGCATTTACGCCTCTTGCCCAAGAAAGCAGAGGTTCACGGTGTGCCACACCAGTGTGCCTGTGGGGCCGAGGGAGAAACTGTGGAACTCTCTTGCCCTCAGTTCCTGAGACTCTAGTGAATAAAATCATGTGATTGTCAGTCACTCTAGAGCAAATGCTAGTTTCTTCCTTAACTGAAAATAGATTTCTTTTTTGTCACATAATATATCCTGAATACAGTTCCCCTTCCTCTACTCCTCCCAGTTCCTTTCCATCTCCGCTCCAGATTAACTCATTCTCTCTCTCATTGGAAAACCAACAGGCTTCTAAGAAATCTAATAGTATAATATATAAAATAAAAACTGATACATCAGAATTGGTCAAAACAAATAGAAAGAAATGAGCCCGAGAAATGGCACACGAGTCAGAAAACCACTCGTTCACACGCCCAGGAATCTAATAAAAACACTAAAATGGAAGCCGTAAATACAGAGAGGACCCAGTTCAGACCTGTGGATGCTCTTCAGTCTCTGTGAGTTCATCGGAGCTTTGCTTAGCTGATTCAGAGGGCCTTGTTTTATTGGTGTCCTCCATCCCCTCTGGCTCTTATGTTCTCTTCTGCCTCCTCTTCCACAGCATTCCCTAAGCCCTGAGGGGGGACTTGAAGGAGAGATACTGGTTAGGGCATCCTATTCCAAGGTCTCTCGCTCTCTACGTAGTGGCTGGTAGTGCGTCTCTATGGTTGGTTGCTCCCAGCTGCTGCGCAGAAGTAGTGTTCCCTTTGTGCTTCCATAGGAGCCTCTGGGAAAGCCTTGGGTGACCTGGCTCTCATCAGAACATCCTTCCAAACACTGATGGAAGGGCTATGGGAAGGTGGTCCCAGGAAACAGCACCTCTCTGTCTTCTGCTTTCAGGGTCTGGTGTAGTGGCAGTGTCTTTGGGAGCTGTGGCTTCTCATGAAACTTCCTAGTGAAGGCTGGTGGGCACCAAGCATCTGCATGGTTGTGCTTGCTGCACCTGGTGAGACTACAATACAAAGTCAGACAACATCAGCAGGGTCAAAAGCCAAAGTGTACACTGTTCTTAGGCCTGAGATCCCCGGAAGTGAGCCAGGTTGATAGAGCCGCCCCAGCCTAGCATGAAGCCCGCTCTCCTTTCCAGTACTTCAGCTGCAGACAAGTTGTCTGCTTTACATACTCTTCCTCCTCTGTGTTGTGGTGGGGATCATCTCTGCACACTCTTAGACTTCCAGGAGCAGAGACATGTCAACACGGTTCTGTTTTCTTCCACTTTCGTGTCTATATGAAAACTACCCCTTCCCAGATCTAGATGCTGGGTTGCTATGTACAGAACGGCCTGCATCATACCGACTGTCTGCCATGAGACTGTTCGCAAATTGGGCAAGGGGCTGGAGATTGAAACACACACACACACACACACACACACAGAGGGGAGGGGTCAAGAATGCCAACTTTACTGTGTTCTAGGGCAGCTTATATAGTGTCTTCCCTGACAAATGACCATACCCTAGCTCTCGGGATCCTTCAGCTGCAAGCCCACCAGAAACCCTTCCCCTGCCATCAAAGAGGTCTTGTGCTCAGAGCAGCTGCAAGCATAGGAAAACAAGTTGTTTACTCCGGCAGGCACAGGGTCATAGAAAATTCAGGGTCTGTGTGTCTGCGGTCCCCAACAGATATAGACTGGCGTGGGATGGGAAAGTATTTGACTCTTAGCTTTTTCTGTGGACTAAAAACATCATGGCTCAACTTGAGTTGAAACCACAGTCTCCTCACAGTGGGAAATGCTCTCCAGTGGATGTACCATGGCTGTGGCCTTCTTGGGTAATGTAAACATTAAGAGTTTAAAAAAAAAAAACGAGAGAGAACACATGTGAAGGGCTGCTCCTAGCACCTCGCTTTCTAATCCTGATTTTTGAATGAATGAGAGAGGTGGATGAGAGACGAAACATTATCACCATATCACCAGCTTCCTTTGCATCACGTACCCCATTGGACATGTTCTTCATAGAATGCTGTCACTGATCCTATCTCGTGTCAAGAGCTGTTAGCAGTCTGGGCTTTGGAGATAAGGAAGATGGGTTTTAAAGAACAAAAAGCCTCCAACAGCACTTTGAACAGGTCCCATACAAAAGGCACGTTGTGTCTGAAATGCGATAGATATATTTAGTGGTACCTTTGGGAACTCCAGAGGGATCTGAGACATTCTGTTTTTTCTTCCTCATCTTAAAGGTGGACAAAATTACAGTTAAAAGGGGTGTGCAGAGTGGCCATACCAAGTTCAAAAACAAGAATGCCTGGGATTGCATCCCAAAAAACCTCCTCCTCTTACAGCTCTGTCCATGATGGCTCATGGGTAGATGGTCTCCCATCCCAACACAAGCCAGATCAGGGGGTGAAATAAGAAGAAAGGCACGTGCGACGGTCTGCCTTCTCTCCCCGTGCGCATAGTCTGTGCTGAGTGGCCACTCGAGGTGGGAGATGACAAGACTTTCTTTGAAGGAGGTCCTAACTTGTAGTCTGAAGGAGAGTGACTCATTCCATATACTTCCTTTAATAATTCACAAATGCCCTGGCTTTGTGAAATTCTACAGTTACCTGTGGCATTGGGTACAAACAAACAACATGCATCCATGGAGTCAAACTTCCTGAGAGAGAGATTTATATGTAGATGTCTAGAGACTTGGCCGGAATCATTGGTTGGCATGGAGATAGCAGTGGAGAGTGACACCTGCTTTTCTGACCAAGACTGTTTCCAATTTAAAAACTGCTCCAGTGTTGAGATCGGGGTGGCAGTTGAGGGGAGCCCATTGGGGGCCGCAGTAAGTGCTGGAACCTGTCACTCTGGAGCCCCGTGCCTCCCTGACCTCAGAGCTGCACCCCAGACACCGCAGCATCTTCTCTGTTTGAGATGCTGTCAGCCCATGCTTGAGTTTGCCTGTAGCTTCCCTTCAAAGTGACATGTTTTTCCAATTGTGTGGATCAGAACCCATCAACCCCAAGCAATTTTATCCACTGCTGGAGATGTGCTAACTAGCGTGATAAATAATTACTCTGCTCAGGAATTCAGATGAGAGATTTTCCTGGCACTCGTGACTTGGCGCTCGATCAGTACTGAACACTGCTTCGACTGAAGCTGGTGTCTTTGTTGGTGGAAGTGGGTCTGCATCAGCCCGGGCCGAGTCTTTGTTGGTGGAAGTGGGTCTGCATCAGCTCTTTCAGCCTTTGCTTCTCACCTGTCATCTGGCACAGAACACAGTGAACGGGGCCAGGGTGGAGCTCCACTATACACCTGTGCAGTCAGGGGCACTTACTCTCCTGGGGGGTAACTTACATCAGACTTTTAAGGCAAAACATTTGCCACATTTTTTGTTTAAAAAAATGAATAAAAATGATGAGATCTCAACTTCAAATTTCTCCCTGCTTAAATCCATGAAGATATGCATACATGTGTATACACACACACACACACACACACACACACACACACACACACACACAGCCTACTGAGGGTATGATGGGTATTCTTGGTTATCAACTTGAACTACAGCTAGGATTAACACATAAATGGCTGGGTATACTTGTGAGGAATTTTTCTTATGCAAATCATTTGAGGTGGGAAGACCCACCTTTAATCTGGGTCACACTTTCTGCTGGCAGCCCTTATAAAGGACATGGGAGGAGGAAGCTCACGTTATGCCTGTTTGCTCTTGCTAGCAAGTTCATTCAATCACTGGCTTTAGAGCCTACTCTCTGGGATTCTACTGTATCTGGAAAAAGAGCTGAGACACCTGGCCTGCTACATGACCAGCTACTGGATTCTTGGCCCTTCCATTGGTAGACGGCCTTTGCTGGGCTAGCAGGACCAGGCCTATAAGTCATTCTAATAAATCCTTCTTGCATACACCCGTGTGTGTGTGTGCATGTGCATGCGTGTGCATGTGTGTGTGTTAGCACAAGGGTGGTTCCTCCACGCCGTGACATGTTTCTCTAAAGGACTATTGGACAGAGCGTGAACTCTCATATAAAATATGAACTTCACTGATGAGCACGGGCCAGCACAAGGTCCTCAGACTTTACCATATACATCTCATAGCAGCTGTTAACAGGGACAGAGCTGACTGTGGCAGCAGGGGTTGGGGACTCTGAGCTCTTGGCACCTTGGGATTAGCATTTCTGGAGACCTAAGGTGCTATAGAAAGCAAAGTCTCTTTGTATGTTTTGAATGTTTGTGTTGGAAAAGAAGCTTTGCTGTCATGGCCTGTAATTAATTAACATGTAAATTTATGGAAATTGAGCTAAAATGCCATTTAACAGAATCCCTTCTCTTCTCCTAACCAGCCAGGATTTCCACATATATGCTGGAGAAGTCCAGACTTGTGTCGCAGCCTCCTGGTCAGGGCAGCTTTCTGATTTTCTCCTGGCTGATGGACGGGTTATCCACTGAAGAAAAATGCGGGCTTCACCTTGGTAACTTCTGTGCACACCGGTGAGTGGTCAAGGATTTTCCCACATTTTTCCTGAAAATTTTGAGCACATTCTTGGTGTTCTTAACTCGGCTTCGTCTGGTTTTTGGAGGTGGAAGGGGGGGCTAAAGGGAGACAGCGGGCTACTGTTAGGGCAGGCCATCTGGATAGCCGGGCTCTGATGGTGTGCTGAGTGCTGGGGAGGTTTCCCTTGCTGCCATGAACTTTTATTTTCTGTTTTGCTGTGTCTCGGAGGGGAAGACAGAAACCTAGCATGTCTGTAAACATCCCAATGCCTATGGCTGTTTGGGGCACATTGTCTCATCTCTCATCTTCTGAAGGGTTGGTGTGAATAACAGTGTGAACAACCAGTATTCATTCGTAGCAGATGAGATTATGTAACAAAGAGGGATCACACCTCTCAACCAAGGGCAGATGCTCTTCATGGAAGGTAAAAGCTTTTCTTAAAACATGGGGCCATTGATGACCATAATGAACACGTGGGATCACCAAGATGCTCACCTGAGGAACGGTGTTCCGTGCACACCTTCCTGCCAGCCTCCAGCCTGAGCCCCACACAGCATTGGGCTGGATTAGGGTTTGGATGAGAATTTGAAGGGATAAGGGGTGAATGCTACCCAGAACAGACCCTGCTGGGACACGGAATCTACAGTTCATCCCTGCTTCATTGTGCTGAATTCTTGGGCACGGTCTGCTGTGTGCCCGTGATGAATGAGTGCATAGTCACCAGAGTGAAGTGACGATAAATAAATCAGGTCAGGGAGCCAGGTGGTAGCCGATGACTGTTTCAGAGGGTGAATCGGGGGGGACACTGCTGGACAGAGTCCTAAGGAGCCCATGCAGGGACTTGGGGACAGTATCCTGGACAATTGAGAAATGTGGGGAGCTTACAGAGGAAGGGGTAGGGTTGAGGAAAAGCAGGAAGACCAAGGCATTAGTTAGAGTTCAGGGAGGGAGGGAGGGTGACGCTGGCTTCGTGGACAGGCCGCAGCAGGAACGTGTCTCTGTGAAGAGGGGCTGCAGTGCCCAGGCGGCTGTCTCTGTGAGGAACCCCAGCAGGATGTTCAGTGCCCTGGAACAAATCGGGCATCTTATTAATATGCATTATGCATAGCTAACGGGTGCTCAACACCATTTTCAATAAAAATACCCACGACTGCTCCAGTTACATAAAGATATCAGTGGGAGGCTGTGCACGAGGGTCGCTCACCTGGAATTTATAGCATTTAACAAGAAAACACGCCATTTACCAGCTGGATAGATCTCGTGCCCATTATAGTACCTTCGAGACTTCTGTGGGTCTTGCTGAGTTTGCCATACTAGCAAAACTGGGTTTTCTGACTAGCAATATTGGTGGTGCTGGAAGAATTTTATATTCCTTTGATGTTTGAATTTGGGGTGGGGTCTAATCTCGGCTCATTCCTTGTGACAATCAGACCCCACACTGTTTGGAGGTTGGTCAGTATCCAGTCAGATCTGGATTGGATCACTAACTTTCTAAATGCCGATAAACCAGACCTTTCTTATCTGGAAGCTTCCTTTAGGAGTCCACTCCTTAGCAATGGTCTATCAGAAAAGGAT
>NW_004949105.1:7501038-7506365 GCF_000317375.1 Microtus ochrogaster | reverse complement strand
CACACACACACAGGTGAGATGCTGATGAAGTACACTGAGTCTTAACCACTACAGACCCTCACAACCTGCAGCCTGCAACCTGCCCTATCTCTTCCTCCTATGCTGCAGCTCATTCCCTATGGGAAGCAACAAAAGGTGCATGCAGCACTTCAGGACCTGCAGGACTCTTGCATGTAGCATGCCTTCCGAAACTACTTCAGAGGGCAGACAGTGTCTTCAGATCCCGGCAGCCAGGTGCACCTTTAACTTCAGCTGTGCTTAGGTGGTGAAGTTTCCTAAGCCCCACACAAATATGTAGAGACCCCGTGCCAGTAGTGAAATCCCCGTACACACATCTCTGCGTGCAGCCCAGGAAGATTCCCAAGAACACAGCACGCTCACTAACTGCAGCTCCTGAGAACACAGCAGACTGCAGAGCTCACTTGGGGCAGGAGAAGGCACCCATCCTTCTAGGGCATCAAAGCAGCACTTACAAGCACCTGGAAGAAATTCATATGCCTCGGATGTTTGAATTTGGGTTGAGGTCTAATCCTGGCTCTATGTGTGTTATTATTAGAAGCCACACTTGTGGAGTATCTCTGTCTAGGATGCCGGCCCGTGGGACTGAGGTTAGAAAGAATACATGCACCAAGAATCCCACAAGAGGGCGCACTCTCCACAGCCAGAACAGCCAACCAACAGCAAACAAAAACTTCATTCTTTTTTTGTTTACAGTTTCTTCTGTGTTTTTCTTTTCTTGGCCGCTATCTCTTATTTAAGTAGTATCTCCTCTTTTTCTTTTTGTACATACTATGTCATATCTGAGAGATAAATATAAGTTAGACTCCTGCAGATTAAAATGATGAAAACTAATGAAAGCAGCTGTATGCAGTAATTGCTTGCCTTTAACTACTTTAAATTGCTCCTGGGTTTAGCCCCAGGAAAGTTAGGCTTTTAACCCTGAGGAAGAGACTTTTGACCTCCCTCCCCGCTGACTGATCACAGGGAGGATTGTGGGTTGCTTCCTAACGCTGCCAAGGCCACACTGGGAGCTGTGCTGAGGAACAATTATTTGATGGAGAAAGCAGGTGCCCCGGTCCTCACCTCCTCTGAGAGAAAGAGAGCTGAGTCACTGAGGTTTGAACTTGAGGTGGCTGCAGACACCTGTCACGGGAGAGAGAGCTGAGCAATTAACTCCCAGGAGAATGTGCTTTCTGCTGAGTGGTTATCAGGGGTGTTGAGCCGAATCTGAAGGCATTTCACGGATTTTTTTTTTTTTTGCATGTGTCAGGTAAAGAAAAACTTCAGTGTCATTTAAAGGTGACGCTCCATGATCTCCTGGCTCACGAACTTCTGTTCAGTCGCAGTTTTAGGGAAGGGAAAACTGATGGTCTGTAAGACCTATGCCTGAAAGCCGCACCATTCCCATTGCAGCTTTGTGTTGTAGCTTAAATATCATTCTGGAGGTTGTATCAGAAGGCTTTGTGAGACACGCCACCCGCAATGTCAATGTATGGGAATTCTGAACAAGTGTCTTTGCATGTGTTATGTGAACGTGTCTCACACAGTGAGATTTCTGCATAAGCTCTACATGGATGAGCGCATTGCATATGGAGGCAGCGATCCCGTGCTCTTGGCTCTGCTGCTGACAGCAGATGCTGTTGAGATAATATGAGCCACCTTTGATGTAGGGCTTCCTACGGGGCACTGTTCACTCTCAGTGACTGGAATCACCCTGGATGCCGAGTCAGCCAGCCAGCAGGGCAAAGCCGCTATAGGCATGCCAGGCTTCTCAGTTCTCAATTATTTGCATCAGAGTCTGCTGCATGACTCCAGGTGGTAATACTCCACACCATCTCAGGCGCTTTGTTCAACCATGGGAAGAGAATCAACTTCTTAACTCTTCTTCTCCCACCATGGCGTTTTGACAGCGGTAAACACTGTTCAGATTTGAGGGTGAACTCACATAATAAACTGGGGTCAAAGGGATCATGCAAGGGGGTCAGACATATGTCTTATTAGCAAAAATGGAATTCCTGGTGAGATTTCCAGGAAAAATCATATTTAATCAGAACTGGAAAAATGACACATGTGCTTAGCATATAAGTATACTTCCGTCTGATTTTATCATTCTTACTTAAAGCACATTTGTATAAAAATAGTGAACTCAGTGGGTTTCAACAAAACAGAGTGCTTGAAGCTGAGAGAGAAAAGTGTTGGGGGAGTAGAGAAGAAACCATACAGTCGGATTTGATCAAAACATCATATGCATGTCCACAAAGGCCAGGCTGCGGAGCTCTGAGAGAGGACTGTTGGCCTATCCTCCAGGTCCCTCCACTGCTGAGTCTATGTTACTGAAGCTGATACTTTACTAAGTGAGAAAGATAAGCCTGCTGAATCCTATTACGCATGCGTGTTCCGGTCATGGAAAGAGAAAGTCATTCTTTGGTCAGAACATGACTCAATACTAATCTTGCTTTCCCCATCAGTGAACTCACTGGGCTTGGCATGCATTAGCTGTGAATTTTGAGTACATGGGGATCTGTCTCAACTACTTACTCATTGCCCCCAAATCCAGAACTTTCTGAAAACATAACATTTACTTATGATTTATGTGGCGATGAAAATCTAGGCCCAGCCCCAACTTGCTCATCAGCACCCTGTAAACTGCTGTGAGACCCAGGTGGCTTAGACTTTGTGGGTCTGTCTGGGAACACTCCTGACCTTCTACTCAGGATTAAACTCTGGGATTAGAGGATACTGCCCCAAATCTACCAGGGATAAAAACGCCACTTTAAAACCCTTTTAAAATGTTTAAAATGTGGATTCCAGAATGAGCTTTGCCTTAGCAGTGAAGCAGAGGGCTGATGTAGCAGTGCGGTGTTGGGACTAGCTTTCTCACTATGTTCAAGATGCCTGTGACTTCACAGGACCCCGGCGCGGCCCTGGCTGGTGGATGGAGCTCAGCAGATCCGATGTGCCTCTCAACAGGAGGCTCCTGCTCCCTCCTGTCCTCATCTCTCAATCTCTGCACTCTCTCTCTCTCTCTCTCTCTCTCTCTCTCTCTCTCTCTCTCTCTCTCATTTCTTAGAAGTACAGATCTATATCATTGTCTACAAATTATGGGATAATAGAGGGACACGGATAGAATGGACATTCAGTTTGCTCTATTGGTCATTGTGACTAGGTACATAGATAGAGATTTGGGCAATTGAGAAGGGCAAGGGCATGGCTGCTGGATGGCCCCACTGAAATTTCACAGGTTTGTGTTCATAGCTTGTGTGTGTATGGGTGTGTATTTGGTTTCTTGGGACAGGGTCTCTCCGTGAAGACCCACCCCCTTTCCTCTTCCTCCCAAGTGCTGGGATTAAAGTGCCACCACTGCCCTGCTTTGAGACAATATTTTTAGGAAAAGATTATAAATTAACAGTTAGAATTTTCAGATATACAGAAGGATTGGATTCCAGTACGTTCCTTCCACACTTCTGTGTGGCTGCCCCACTGTGATCCTATGCAGGGATAGGCCCAGGACTGAATCTAGGGTCAGAGCTCTGAATGTCCCTATCAAGCTGATGAATGACAATACTTGAGTTACTAAAGTCCAAGTGTATCTTTTGATGACAATCAACGTGGAGAAGCTGTTGAGAGGAAGTGGAAAGGCCGGTGCCCGCAGGGGGCTGGGTCAGAACCCCCAGCAAGTCCCTCTGGACCTGCTGCTGGTCCCTGGTCCTTTCCCATCAGGCCACACGAGCAACGTCATATTCAGCAGAACAACAACAACAAATGAAAGTAGATAGGAGTTACACACTCATGTAAGAATGTCTGCTCACATTCCCTGGGGTCAAACTTTGTTTGAGGGGTTTAAAATATATTGTCTTCCTGTGCCAGCCAGTGTAGAGAAAAAAAATGAAGATTTTCCTTAAGTCTGATTTGTTTAATTACAATGAGGAGGAGTTTGTCAGCTCAGCTGGAAGCGGGGAGGGGGTCTTAGTACTTCGTGTTTTAGAGGATTCCCTCGGGCTCACACAGAACATGTGTGTCATAGGCTTGGGTTCTATAGCGTCCTGGGACCAGGTTGGTGTGTTTACACGTGTGCATGTAAAACTAAAGTCACCTACTTCAAAGTCAGCAGTGACAGCTTTCGCCTCGTCAGTCTGTGGCTGGACCTGGGGTCTTGAGACTGAAATTAGCAAACCCACTGTGGTTCAGACTGCGTTGACGTAGGCTCAGCACACATCTATTCCAGATGTGTCCGGCAGGAGGCCAGCTCTCCTAAGCTGCAGACAAATGCCACACGGCATGCTTGGTGGCACACAGGGAGTGTGAGAACTTACAAACACTCACCCACCGGAAGCACAGAACTCTGAGTGTTACTTTTCTGTCACATTCAGTGTGGTGCCTCCATGACCTAAGGCAACAATGTAACTATGCCTAAGAACTGGAAGAGGAGGATGGAGCCAGGCAAAATCCCTACAGAGAGGATGGAAAGGGTTATGAAGTCCCACCCCTAACTGAGGAGTTACTGCCAGCTGGTGGCCGCTGGAGGAGGGAGGGTCAGTTTTGTTCAAGGATATAATCCATGAGAAGCTACCTATGTTCCAGGGGGTGTTCCTATCCCTGCGCATATACAAACGTGTGATAAAACACCACCACCAAAGTATCTTATAGAAGGGTTTATTTCAGCTTGTGATTCCTGAGGGATAAGAGTCCCTCGCCATCATGGCATGGGAGCATGGCAACAGGCAGGCATGGTGGCTGCGAACCAGCAAAGCAAGCTGAGGGTCCCTGTCTTAAACTACAAGCCCAGTAAAGAGAGCACTCTTTGAGAAACCTCAACTCCAGCCCCAACTGTGCACTGAAACAGCACCTGGGGACCAAGTGTTCAAGTGCCCAAGACTGTGGGGACATGTCACTCAGCCACCACAGTGAACTCAGTGGGCTCTAAACACACAGAACTCATAAAATCGGAAGAGAAAAGTTGTGGAGGCAGCAGGGAGGAATTGTGTGTATGGGGGGGGGGGATGAGATGACGCTCATCAACACAGGAAGATGGCCAGGTTTTGTGGCTCTGAGGGAGGCCCTTCCAGCTTCTGATGTGTGGCAGCTTCAGTGGGGGTGGATTTTGTTCAGATCAATGGTTTGCTAAGAAGATAAACCCACTCGGTCCTGGAAAACTGCCTTCCAGTTGTGACAGCCACACTTGGAAGCAGCACCGGGCATGAGGACCACTCATACAGAAGGTGATGCCTGCAACAGTGGAGACAAATATTACCTTAGTGCCCTGGTCAGCCTGCCCCGCTCAGAAAACCCACCTTTGCCAACCTTAGTGCCCTGGTCGGCCTGCCCTG
>NW_004949105.1:7492118-7500893 GCF_000317375.1 Microtus ochrogaster | reverse complement strand
GCTCAGAAAACCCACCTTTGCCAACCTTAGTGCCCTGGTCGGCCTGCCCTGCTCAGAAAACCCACCTTTGCCAACCTTAGTGCCCTGGTGGGAATGCCCTATTCAGAGAAGCAGGGTGGCTCGGGAACACAGTGAAGAGATTAAAGTGGAACATAGACCTCAGGAAGCTGTAGAGTCATCGGAGTCTGCAAGGAGACAGCTGGCTAGGTAACAGCAGTGGCTGGCAGTCCAGCTGCTAGGAAAAGACCTCTGCAGAGTTGCAGGTAGTGGGTGGATAGTGCAAGGCCCTGGTGTCTCCTTGGCTGGGTGGTGCTACCCCACAGTGAGGCTGGCAGGTGAGAGGAACCTGAACCCACAGTCCACACAGGCTTGCCACCCCTCCTCTGCAAGTCTCTCTTTTGTGTCTCTCCAAATATGCCAGGCACCTTGGCCGAGGTACGGTGCCCACAGCCTTTTCTGTATGCTTTCCCTCAGGGCTGGCAATTGCAGGCTTCAGGTGGAGCATTTTGCCATACCTGCTCTTTTCAGTCTCACCGTTGCTTCTGTTAAACTCATCAGTGGGCGTCCATGTGCATGACTGTGTTTTTACATAATCTGCTCTCTGCAAGATCTCCCCCAGCCGGTAGGTTGTCCGGGCTGCGGGACCTACATAGATAACTGTCACACAGGCATGCGTGTCATCTGTCAAATGTTTACCTGGTTGTGACAGTGGCTTTTCTTTGGCCACAGGAAGCTCATGGAGTCTCACAGGCTATCACAAGCCTCTGCACTCGCCCCCACGGTTTGGGATATATTTTAATGCAATCAGTAATCGTATTGTTTACACAGGGCATTGGCTCAGGTAGGAGGTGTGCCTGTTCCAACTGGGCCAGAGGTTTACCACACTCAAGATGTGCAGAGGGTCCTGGGGAGTTATGATGGGTTTTATGTAAAAATAAAGAAGCAATCTCATTGGTGTATATATTTCCTTCCTGTTTTAATCAATGATTAAATTCATACCAAAGAGATTTTTTTGAGAAAATTCTTATGATTTATGATAAAATGCTTGTTTTGTATACTTGCTTGTATACCTCTGTAAATACTCAGGGTTGCACCAAAAGTTCCTGGCTGAGGGGGTAATGAATAAAAAGGATAAGAAGCCCCACTCTGGAGACTCATGGGTTCACGTGGCCACACAGAAGAACAAGCGTGGCAGTTCCTAAAGCTGTCCTCAGACAGGACTGAGTGGTGCCTTCTGCACGGTATGGTCTCTTCCTGCAAGGGTTTTTTTCCACGCTGAAGGATAAAGCCTGCATTGTGTAGTCACCCTGGAGAGTTGGGGCTCCCTCTGCAGAGCAGCCTCTGTCTGGAGCAGCGTCCTCATCACCCTGTCTTATAAACTGTACACCCGTGGGACTCAGTTTCCAAGTTGCCAGGATAGCAAAGCTCGAAGCCAGTGCTTTAGGCATTTGGGACTCTCTAAAGGTGCCCGTTGGCATCTCTGTCTGTCCCTCTTCAAGCTGGTCCCCCGCTGGCCAGCCACAGCAGCCGTGCAATAGCTGCCCCTCACCTTTTAACTCTCTAGTCTTGTTTGGTGAATGAGCAGAACACCTTCCCCTTGTCTTTGTCTGAGCCTAGCTGTGTGCCTGCTGCTCTCTGTGGCCACCCCCGATGTGTCTGTCACTGCTGCTCCTTCACCTTCTGAACATAGAGGTACAGTGTGCTAGCATGCGCCGAGACATTCACTGTGGCCATGTGTGGTCTGCTTGGCTCCTCCCGGCATCACACATTATAAGATTCAGAACCCTGACCTAGCTCCGCCATCAGTGCCACACAGTGAGTGTGAAAGAGAAGGGCAGAACAAGCAAACTCACACCGTTCTGCATGCATATATCAATGTCTAGCTTACCACTGGGGCCTGGAGTTTTAAAAGCAGATGCCGTTGGAAGCAGCCCCTCCCCAGGTGCACCCAGTTTAACCAAATCTGGAAGGTGTGGGTTTTGCCTTGGGCTTCTCCCTCGTCCCCGGCACCCTCAAGACGATGCCATACTTTTTCGTTCTCTGTCTCCTCCCTGAATTATCTTTGATGTTTTCACCTCTGTTCATGCTGTACTTCCCTCTGGGGAATTTCCATAGTACTACCCAGTGGCTCATCCCTCCCTGAGTTGATGCTTGATTCATGTCCTGAATATTCATCTCAGTGACTTCCACCTCTGAGAAAAGCCTGCTTTTCTCTCAAATATTGTTTCTTGTCCCCTTTCTTCTATCCCCAGTCCATTTTACTTCTACCGGAGTCGTAAACATGGTTTTTGTATAGTCTATGGCCTGCCATCTTATGTGAAACACTACGGTTGCTTGGTATCTTTGCCACGGGTTGCTCAAAGAGGTTGTTCTGTATGTAACCTGTCACTTAGGGTGTGACATGGTATGATGGTTGGCTTTCATTTTTAACTTGCCGCAATTTAGAATCAACTGGAAAGGAAGTCTCGATGTGATAGTGAATGAGACTGGCCTGTGGGCATATCTGTGACAGCGTTGGAAGACCCGGGTCACTATGGGCAGCACCATTCCCTAGGCTGGTGATCCCTGACTGTGTGATTGTAGAGTGTGAGCTGAGCCCTAGCATGTATGGATTCATTCTCTCTGCTCTTAACTGTGGGTGTGTTGCAACTAGCTACTTCAGTTCCTACCTTGCCTGCCCCTCAGTGATGGACAGCAACCTGAAATGGAGCCAAGATATGATATTCCTAAGTACTTAGCTGGGACCTGCATGGCCTATGCAAAGGGTGAGGTCTCCAGAGTTTTCCATTGGTCGGTCATCCCTCCAGACCCTTTCATGCCAACCCTTGGCTTAGAATCACTAGCATGCCACTTAAGTCTTGACTCCTCTGGGGGCGGACGTCGATGTAGCCATCTCTGCCACCTGCCTGGGTATCACGGCAGGTAGCTTTCCCAGAGCACTGAGACCCCCGCACCTTGGCTGTAATCCTGATGCATTTCTAGGCTAGTGGCATGCTCCTACATGACCGTGAGGCAGAACCTTTGGATCAGGAAGCAGAATAAGAAGAGCCTGTGCTCACTCAGGAATAGGCAAGGCCTCGTTGGACACGAAGTGACCCCTCACGTCCATCGACTCCTGCCCCCTTTCTAAAAGCCATAGTCACAGGTGAGCTGGCCCACAGTGTCTCTGAGCTGAAAAACAAGGCATTCTGGGGAATGCCCTTCCCGGTGAAAGAAATGAACAGATTCTCTTCTTAATTATACATTCTAAGTGGGTAATGGTCTTGGGTTGTTCTAACTTGCCTGGATTGCCTGTTAAGACTGATGGAATATCTGTGAGTCTCTGTGTGCACTCAATCATTAGTAACAGGGACGTATGCTGCAGGTAAGTGTTCCGTGTCAGCCCAAGGCACGGACCTCACTACATTTCACTCCAACACCATGTTTGTCAAATTTTCACTGTGTCTCTACGCATCTGTGTGGCATCCCTGGAACTGCCTGAAGCGGAGACCTTCAGCTTGTGAATAGATTAACCTGGCGTGTTCAAGGGAAATAACACGCTTACAATGTTTACAGAAGGCCCTAGGTGGCACCGCCCACAGTTCCATCACCTGCCCCAGCTGACCCATCCCATGTGTGATTTGCGTAACATCTGTGTGTCACACCCAGGCCAGACTGCTTTGTCCCAAGCACGCGGTGATGGCTCACCTGCTCAGACATTCCGTGGTAAACAGAACTGCATGCAATCATGACTTGGGTTTGTTTCTTAATTGTCCTTTCGCCCCCTTGTTACGGCCTCCTAGCTGTCTCCTGTCAGCTCAGTAAAAGAATGCCCGTGTTTTCACTGTGTACTCTAGCCATGAAATTGCTGCTCGCTTGCGAGTTTGAACAGTCAATTAAAAACAGGGTGTGAGCACTGCAGGCAGCAGCGGGGAAGGCACCAGGTGACTGAGAGGTGAAAGTGACACTGAAGAAGGCAAGGGAACCGGGAAGCTTTAACGTTAATTAAATGAGGAGGTTGCTCAGGAATAAGAAAACAGAGTAAGAAGCTCGTGCTTCTTACAGCACAGCTACAGTGAGCACTCATGTCTGACTCTCTACACCTGGCCATCTTCCTCTTTTCTGAAATAAGGTGTATGTCTGTTCTTCTCCCTTGAGATGAGCACAGCAAACAGCAGGGAAGGTGTTCCGTGGCTGAGGAGGGGGAGTGACAGGACCCAGCGTCACAGAGAAAGCCCTCAGAGTGAGCCCCATTTCCCATGATGCAGTTCAGGAATCTCAGCCCACCGTCACATAGTAGACCACTTCTAACTACTCTTCCTAAGGGGGCTCATTTGTAGGATATTCAACCCAACTTTGGCCCCCCCACATGAAGTTCTGTTCTGTAGTGTGGACTTCAGCTGCACAATCTTGGCAGGCGTGGTTTCTAGGGAGGAGAGCACTGACAAGGCCGACAGGGTGCAGTCTGTAGACTGTACAGTCTGAATCCTTGCTAGTGAAAGCTACTGGATAGGAGAGGTCACGGTCAGAGGTGTGTGACATTCAGCCCTCTCTCCAGCTCCCGGTCCTACCCTGCCTCTCTAACAGACATGGCCTCTTGATGTGGCCCAACACCACAAAGAGCCTCAGTCAGAACCCGGAAGTAGACACAGGTCTCCCTTGTAGAGTCTTCTCTAGGCACGGATGCAGTTGAGGGACACACCCTGTCTCTGGTGGTGTGTAACTATGAAGTTCAAATTATCTTAAAATTTACATGCCATATGGTGTTGCTTTGGTTACAGCAAATGTATCCTCTTTAATTCAAAGCAAACTGATTTTGTTTTGTTCAATTGACTGAATTTTATTAAATACATAGAAACCAATTTAGTTTTACAGTTATACAATGAGTCATTTTTTTTTGTGAATTCCTTGGCACAAATATAGCCCATTGTGAATTTGTAGTCAGCACAGCACAGCGCTCGCCCAGAGCCTGTGGAAGCCCAGGTCTGCCTTCCACAGCCTGCTTATCAGGCAAACCACTGAACTCTTCTGACTAGAGATCTGCTTTGCAATCCTTCATTTATCGTTTCAAGTGGTAATTCTATTAGCTGGCTATTTTTACTCCAGCTTGTGTAATACAATTATTACAAGGAATACTTAGCTCAAAACACTTGCGTGACTCTAAGTTCACCTCCCTTAAAAAGATTTTTTTTTTTAATTTGGTTGGTTGTTTTGTTTTTGTTTTTATTTTCAGTGTTGAAGAATCCCAAGCTTGCAAAGCCTCTGGGAATGGGCTGCCTAGACAGCACGTGTGCAGGCCTGAGACTCTCTCACCCATCCTGATTGAAATGTAATTAGCTTTTGCTTACTCTGGTCCCATCTGAAAGTGTCCCAGCATATCAGAGTCTAGGTGAACCAAGAATATACTTTAAATGTTACTGTGTCCTCCCAGACTTAATCATCGCTGTCCCATACTTAACACACAAGTCTCTGTAGTACACACTCTATGTATTCTATGCTTCTTGCAGACAATCTGTCTTGACTCTTCTTTCCAGCTTCCCTGCTTGCTATGTGTGGGCAGTTATGCACCTCATTCACCTTGGGTCCCCAGAAATCACAGCTCTTAGTCCATATAGAAACATAATTTCTGCTGTCTTAACTGAAACATCATCATTTTTAATCAGAAGTGCATCTCAAGGGCACTAGATGGCATCTCACCTGAACTTTCCGTTTTCAGCTTCTCTGTGAAGACCTTCTCCTGATCCTTTGAGAATCACAGACTGCTAACCTTACCTGTAGTCTAGAAAATTCTACCATCCCTCCCTCATTTTGTCTTATGGTCCCCGTGTTATTTAGTGATGGAGTGGGATGCCCTGCTTTCCTCTGTGTTCACTGGCCTAGGAAGCATGATTGACCAACATTCAGCATCTGTGGGTTGGTGAATTCATGAGATGATGTGCCCACTCGGTATGGAAAAACAGATGTCCCAAAACAATGGTAACAGCGTGAAAGCCTTTCCCAGGTATGCATGGTGCCATTGTAAATACTGCATTTCTAGGCTGAATCAGTGGCCAAAGTTGGAATGGCACCTTGGACAGCTGTCTATGACAAGCCTGTCAGGGCAGCATGGATCCTTATAGTGCAAACAAAATGAGAAATAGCATCATTACCCGTCGTGAGGCCTGACTCAGCATCCTCTCCTGGTTCAGATGAAGCAGAGTCCTGCTAGTGTAGCATCGGCAGGATTTTGTGTACATGTATGAATGGCCTACACCCGTGCCTGTGTTTCCTCGTCTGTGCACACATGCATAGAAGACAGCGGGCTGTGTCAAATATTGTTTTTTATTGCCTCCCACCTTTGTTTTTCTTTTGATGAGTCAGGGTCTCTCCCTGATCCTAGAACTCAGCCATTGAGCTGGCCGGCCAGTGAGCTGCAGGAATCCTCCTATCTTTGCCTCCCTGATATTAGAGTTGCAGGTCCAGGCTTCCACGTCTGGATTTGATCCTAACTCAGGTGCTCATGATGGACTAGCAAGTATTTTACCAACTGAGCCATCTCCTGGCCATTCCCACAGCCCCGGCATCAGCACTTTAATGCGCTGCGCTGTCTTATTTCATCAGATGGATTGTGTTTCGTGTGGTTCAATGTGTGGTTCACGACATGGAGTGGAGTTTTCGTGCGAGCAAGGAGATGCCCCATCTAGAGAAAAGTTGCAATGGTGGAGGGCATTTAAGGTAGTAGGAATAATGGGTGCCAGCAAATCTGCTGGCAGGAGTTCTGAGCCAGGATAATTCTAACAAGGTAGGCATGGGGTCAGCCTCACCATGGCAGCTGTCCACCATGCTTGGTTTCCTTGATGTCCGCCCTCTCCAACACCACATCCGGATCTCTTGCTTTGAACAGGTAACAGGAATGCTCAGCCATTGTCCACCCCTCCTTTTCCCAGGGCAGAGTCTCCCTGGCTCTCTCTGCAGAGCGGGCTAGCCTCAGACTCACAGATCCACCTGCCCCCACTGATGAGTGCTTAGATAAAAGGCATGTGCCACCATGCCTGACTTTCATCCAGCTTGCTCCTAAGCCCGACTTCCTAAGGACATTGCCTTTTGGTGTCTGGGAAGAAAAGGAAGCAGAATGGGACCTTTTCACCTAGATTTGAACCCTAGACTTATTGTTCAGTTGTTAGCATGAGTTGTATTTATGAAAATGGATGTCCCAAGACCACTGTTTGGTTCAGTGCTCTAGCTCATTGGTCCTCAGCCTCCCTAACACTGTGACACTTTAATACAGTTCCCCATGTTGTGATGACCCCACAAACCATAACATTATTTCCATTGCTCCTTCACAACTGTAATTTTGATATGCAGAATATCTGATATGTGACCCCTGGGAAAGGGGTCACGACCCACAGGATGAGAACCACCGCTTTCATTATAGATCATGATGAGATGAAAGAGGAGATGGGACACTGAGGGGACCGTGGAGACATCACACATCCATAGGACCGAGAGTCTGCTGACATTTATTTCTAAGGAAACAGATTGCACCATCCACTTGAAGACTGGAGATGATTTTGACATTTAATGGGCATCCGAGTTTAATCACAGTTTCCCTCGTTTATTATCTTGCTAACATTTTAATGCCTGTGACTGACAAAGAAGATTACAAATGACTTCCTAAAAATGAGAGGCCTGGCACTGGGGGTGGCGTGATGGTGAACGCAGAAGACCCCTGCTTGCCTGGAAGCTTATTTTGTTTACTTTCCTGTCATTTCCTGGATACGAGTAAAATTGGACTAGTGCTGATTGTTTCCTGGGTTGACAGTTGACAGCTGCCCGTGTCAACTGGTCTTGAGGGCTTCAGAATCTATGGTCTACGAGATGTCTTTAGAGGCCGTTGCTGATGTGAAGACATCTTGTACACCCGTGTGTCCCACTCTCCTGTGCTTTTCATTTGAGCATCCTGGCATTAGGATGGTGCTTGTAGAGCCGAGACACATCATTACAGCCTTCACTCATCATAATGTTTGAGAAGCCTTGACTTTTATAAAAGCTGTAATTCCAAGCATACATTGCCTGCTCCCCTCCTCTCCCCTCTTCTCTCTCCCCTCCCTCCTTCCCTTCTCTCTCCTCCCTCTCTCCCCTCTCTCCTCTCCCTCCCCTCCCCTCTCTCCCCTCCCTCCTATCCTCCACTCTTCTGCTCTAATCTGGCCTAAGGTAGAAGTACTTCTCACCTGAAAGCTCACTGTATGGCTGGAGACAAATTATTGGGAGTCTTATCTGTTAGTGGGGCTTCCTTCATTAGTTTGTGATTATTTAATTATTATAAATGAAACAAGTAGGTAGGAAGAGCTGAGTGATTCAAAAGATAGGTGGACAAAATACATAAAACTAAATAGCTTCGTTATGGGTTTCGTGGCTTCCTTGGCACTGTTTTTATTTTAAAATTGGTTATCATAACATTACATGCTATTGCAGAGGACATATATCTGTGTGGGAAACACATAGTTCATAAATAATCCCATGCAAAAGTCAAGCAAACACATTTGTTGAAAACACCGAGAAGCAAGAGCCAAAAGGCATTTCTCAGAACAGGAGGTCCCAAGCTAAATCTCCCCCTTCCTACCTCTCCTGGCTAGTAGAGTCAGAGCCAAGATGTGTGCAGGTAGGTGTGTTAGGGTCATGAAGGGGAGCGTGACAAAATAGTGTTGACACCCATGCCCAGTGGATGACCTCATATTCGTGTACATAGCGGTAGCCCTAATCAAATTCAGTGTGTGTGTGTGTGTGTGTGTGTGTGTGTGTGTGTGTGTGTGTGTG
>NW_004949105.1:7489698-7492018 GCF_000317375.1 Microtus ochrogaster | reverse complement strand
GGAGAGAGAGAGAGAGAGAGAAACAGAGAGAGAGACAGAGACAGAGACTAGTGGGATTGCAGCCTATATATAAAGGGGATTCACTGGAGTAATTTACAGGCTGCATTCAGCTAATCTGACAATGGCTGTAAGTGGGAAGTCCGAGGATCCAGTAAGTGCTCAGTGCACAAGGCCGGATGTCTCTGCTGGCCTTCAGCATATGCTGGGATCCCAAAGAAGTCGGCTCTATTGCCAGTGAAGGGTGTGCTAGCAAAGCAAAGACAAGCAAGAGCAAAAGAAAAGAAGGCAAGAGCAAAAGCTTCTTCCTTCCATGTCCTTACACAGACTGCCAGCAGAAGGTGTGGCCCAGATCAAAGGTGTGTCTTCCCACCTTGAGATCTGAATCGAAGCTGGGTGTCTTCCTATCTCAAGAGTCAGTACTAGGACTAGACGTGGATCCACCTGCTTCAAATCTTGCAAAATATCTCTCAGGTGGATTGTAGTTCACTCCAGATGTAGCTAAGCTGACCACCAAGAATGGTCATCCCACAGCCGTGGGTTTTGTTCAGTTGCTCCCACCAACACCATGGCCATACCAGTCTTCACATTCTGAGAAGACTCTGTTTCACTGTAATCAGTGGCAACTCTCAGGGTCACTCCGTGAGAACCAAAGACTGTTCTTCCTATGGGTCCCTACTGCTCATGAGGTTAGGAAAATGTTCATGCTGGGTTTAGCCCCACACCCACGTCCTGGGTCGTGGGGGCAAGGCAAGATCCCTCATCCCCTGTGCCTTCTTTAAGAGACCTGTCTGGAACTGGCCACTCTAACTTTAACAATGTGCAACATGGAGGTAGCTTGGAACCAATTGTACCAGACAATTTGAAGAAATTTTCTAATTGGTTAGAAAATCACAGATCGGCTGTTCTGGAAATATTACAGGATCCTGAGTCAGAGTAAACATGCAATTCATTTGGTGATTTTTTTTTCTTTCCTTCTGGGGACCGTGGAAGGGTGTTCTCTTTCCAACAACTAGAGGTGGATGATACATTAATATTTTCAGCAATGGAGATATATGGTTCTAAACACGTAGTTGCTAAAAGAGCCGTAATCATATTACATCATGGGAGCCTGAGAGTTGGTTACTGTGTTTTAGATAGTTTGAAAAGGGTAGAGATTGGAGGTGAGGGAAGGATCGAGGTGAGAGGGGGGTGAGCATGGGGCGAAACTTCTCAGATTTTTAAAACTGCGGTCCATGTGGAGGTCAACCGTCTGATTTCACCTTCTGGCCTTGTACCTGTATTAAATGTCACCACGGAGAATGTTTCTTATCCAGTGATGGGAAAAACATGTCCTTGTGTGTGTGCAGAGCTGGTAAAAAGCAGAGGCTATCACACTGGCTCCTGTGAGTTAGGACTTAGAGAATGGCTTCGTACCTTTGTTTTTAGCTTGTAGGATTGCTTCTGTTTGAGCATCCCCTGCCATCCACGCACAACTGCGGATACACATCCAGTTAAGAGGAATTGTTCTCATGCACTAGGGGTACATGTACAGGTAATGAGAGTCATTTCATGTGTGCTGAAGGACCGTGCCTGTTGAGCGTGAGCCCACCACTGTGCCAACGCATAAAACATCCCTGGAGCACAGATGTGGCGCACGGAAAGGTCACAGGACATTGAAATTCTAGGCTGACATTTTCTGCGGAGTTCTTTTTGGTTCATTATTCACAGCCTGTCGTGGCTAACCTGGATTCCCGTCCTGGGAGAGAGGCCCCGGCTGGGGCAGAGCCTTCAGTATTTGCCTTCTACACAGCAGATCCAGGAAGAGATGCTCACTGTGGATCCTTCTGGTAGCACGGGAAGTCTCTTGAGATTCACTGTGCAGGCAGATTTAGATTTAATGCTGTGTCCGCTGGAGGCAAAAGCAGCTTTTTCCAGGGCTGGCTAGATGACTCAGCAGTTGTGGTGCTGCCAAGCCTGGCCACCTGAGCTTCATCCTTAGAAGATACAGGGTCAAAGGAGAGGACTGGCTCCCGAAAGTGGTCCTCTGATCCCAACATGTTTAAGTCAACGCCCCCCACCCAACAGACACAAACAAATAATTTTAAAATGAACAAAGTTTTTAATCATTGTATATAGCTTTGAAGTTATGTTTTCCAGCACTTTGAGAGAAACAGCACCTGCCTATCGTCTATCTATCTATCTATCTATCTATCTATCTATCTATCTATCTATCTATCTATCTATCTATCTATCATCTATCCTTTACCATCTGCCAATATACTTTATCTATCTATCTATCTATCTATCTATCATCTATCCTTTACCATCTACCAATATACTT
>NW_004949105.1:7481536-7489598 GCF_000317375.1 Microtus ochrogaster | reverse complement strand
TATCTATCTATCTATCTATCTATCTATCTATCATCTATCCTTTACCATCTACCAATATACTTGTATCTATCTATCTATCTATCTATCTATCTATCATCTATCTATCTATCTATCTATTATCTATCTATCCATCCATCTACTTACATACATGTTATCTCTGCTTATCTGTCATCCATCTGACTACCTATATACCTAGTGTCTCCATCTGCCCATACAACCTTCTCCCTTCCAGGCCCCTTTCTGGCATCTTCATGCATGTATAGGCTGTACACTAAGCTTTTTCACTCGTTCATGTTCTTATAATTTTCCCAGTAATCTTCCTTGTGCCTTCAGAAATTGTATGTTTTCTCTCATGTGCAGAATCGATGGAGAAAAGATAGTCTTATCTGTCCACAGTGCCCTGTTTTGTGAACTTGTCTACTTAAGTGGTTTCAGGGTTCTGCACAGGGAAGGTTTCCAGGTCTTGCTGTTTTTGAGTTCTAGATTCTTAAAGCTGTTCGGTGTACATTTGACATGACTGATACAAACATGAGGCTTTCTCACTAAAGATATCACCCCCTTGATATTATATCTGGTGATGTCAATTCACCATTCCAAGGACACTGACCAGGTCCAAAACAACGTGCTTGTTCCTCTTACTAAGCATCCCTTACCCAGCCCAGTCTACCCCCCTACCCCAGCCCCTCCCCTGCCCAGCCCAGTCTATCCCTCTACCTCAGCCTTTCCCCTGCCCAGCCCAGCCCAGTCTACCCCCTCTACCTCAGCCCCTCCCCTGCCAACTCAGTCTACCCCTCTACCTCAGCCCCTCCCCTGCCCAGCCCAGTCTACCCCTCTATCTCAGCCCCTCCCCTGCCCAGCTCAGTCTACCCCCTCTACCTCAGCCCCTCCCCTGCCAACTCAGTCTACCTACTCTGACCCTGCCCTTCCCCTGCCTTGGCCTCCCCTGACAGCTGTACGGATGCTGCCTGCCTTAGTCACTTTATCTCTTTGCAGGGGGTCTTCCTCTGGAGGTTCAGGTCACTCTTGAACACCTGACCTGACACCTCTCTTCTGCTTCTAGCTCCCTCCCCCAAGAGTTCTTGTCACTTGCCAAACATAACTAGAACTCTTTCACAAGGCACTCAGCCCTAGCTCTTCCTCCTTCCCTGGCAACCTTTGCTTTTCTCACTCTGGGCTCTCATTCTGCTGACCCGTGTACCTGTGCACACCATGTGTGACTAACCTTGTGTCACTTCATGTGTGCCACTGCGTGTTCTCGGGACATGGGCATTGCAAACTAGGCCTGTTCTCACTTATGCGCCGGTTCTCAGAATGGAGCCTTACTCCTCCTTGGCTTTTCCTCCTGGTGCCTGCTGGCTTCACTTAGGGGCATCTTACGCCCACAGCTCAGGCCAGTTGCTCCGACTCCATGCTGGGTTGGAGGAGCTCTCCTCTTGTCTCTGACCCAGGTACCTAATTTGTTCCTGTCGAGTTTCCTGGAGGAGGCCTTTGTCTTTGAGTCCTCAGCTTCTTTGATTTGCCTGCCTTTGGCAATCGATGCCTCTGTGTTTGTCAAGCAAAGGAAATTAATCAGCAACCTTAAAATTAAATGCTGCTGGCAAGCAGGGATAATACATTAGTATACATTAAGCATCCTTCATGCAAATGGGAGTTGCGTTGCCAGTTCTGGCACCTGCCAACTTCCTATATGAAGTTCACAGTTGGTGACCATCTCCACTCACCAAAAAGGGTTCAGGTAAGGTGAGCCCACACCGGCAGTGGGATTACGGTTTGGTACAAGAATCACTGTCTTTCCTGAAACATCATGTACTCCTGTGTAGCTTTGTAAACACCTGGGGACACAGCGTCCAGGTGATTTCCATTAGAACAGACACCAGGTGTGGATGAGGTCACCTTTCCCTGCTACCATTTGGCTCCAAGCCATAATGTCATGTTTATCTTCTCAGGTATATGAACCAAGGCTCGCAGGAAGACGTCTCCACAGCCGAGCGCTCCCTGAACAAGGAGAGACTTGTGGTTCTGAAACATGCTCTGAATGTGATTGGCTTCAGCAGCCTGGTGAGTCTCCTCACTGGGGATTGCACACAGAAAGACAGCGTCCACCAGTTTGTAAAGATTCGCTCAGCCCGAACCATTTCCTGAGCCTCAATAGAGCCCATTGGTTGTTGCCAGCCCCGACAGTGTCCAGCAGAGAACAGGCCTCCATCTGGCTTCCTGGGACCTCCTGTTCAGTCAGGATAGGAGACAAACAAGGACAGAAGAGCAGCAGGCTCCAGGAAGGCAGACACTAGAGAACTCACAGCAACAAGAAGTAAATGCTAGTTCCTTTTCTTTCCTTTTTGAATTTAGTTTTATGTGTGTGGGTGTTTTGCTTGCATGCAGTGCCCGTGGAGGACAGAAGAGGGCATTAGATCTCTTAGAACAGTAGCTACATACAGTTCCAAGCTGCCTTGTGGGTGCTAGGAACCAAACCCAGGTCCTCTGCAAGAGAACTCAGTACTCCGAGCCACGGAGCCATCTCTCCCAGCCCCGCCATCTGGAGTAGAAATAGAAAAACCCTTTCACATGTGTATCTAGAACAGACCACATCACCATGTTGGCTGACTCGTGAGGAACCTGGCCAGTCTGAAGAAACTATGTACCGTTAAATGGTCACCCTGCAAACTACCATAACTCACTCACGTATCTTCTCTGGGAAGCTAGAAAATGTGTGGAAAGTTTTAGCCCACGGTGATGCCACAGCAATTTCCAAGACAACTGGAAGGCCCGTGGCCCACACCAGACTGTTAGCTCTGTCTGGATATTGGTCACTTAGCATGCGGCTAATGAGACTGAGGGAATTATTTTTTCCTATCTTAAAATATTAATTTAAATTTAAATAGCCTTGTGGTTAGAGGGTATTCCTCTGAACAGGGCTGGTCCTGAGATTAGACATGAATGGTTGATCCCATGGAGGATGCTCTTGGGAGCCATTTCTGTTTTCGTGATGTGTGATCTCCTCTGCCCTCTCAATATGGAAGTATTTGGGGTGGTGGCCAAGTCCTCGGGAACAATTAACAAGAGGTCATGAGGCACCATGACTTGCCCACAGCTCTTGCACTCAAACGTGGTCTGAAGTACGAACTCCTTGATTTTTCAGAAGGCTGTGTCGCCCTTGCCCACAGGGTTCGCTAGCAGGGGCAGAAGGGCAGGCGGAAGCATACAGGAAAGCCAGACAGATGACTGGCCCTCGGGAATCACAGAGACAGTGTGCTTGGCAGGACCCGGTGCCTCTCAGAGCCTGGAGTTCTAGGAATGAGAGGCAGTCTGATGGTGTCTCGGTCTTTTTGGTCCAATTGTCCAATGTTTACATTTTGTTCTTTTCTTGGCTTCACCCACTTGCATGCTCTATATCTGCCCTGGCTTCTGTGATGTCTGTTTTCTTATTCCCCATCCCCACGGGGAGCTTCTAGACCCCCTAGGGAACAGGACACAGACAGGGACAGGAGACCATTTTACCAAAATACCATTCGCTTGGAAACATAGCTTTGAAATTCCACACTGGATCCCCAAAGGGTAGGACAAGCAAAATACACCTGCTGACTGGCATTGCTGATGCACAGACCTGATGCCCATCCCTTTATCTAAGCCTTTCAAGTGGCGTGAGGGCAAAAAACCACTCCACTTTGGAGTGGTGGCCTCCGCTGTGACAAAGAACAGTGCGTATGGGCAGGTGAGGCCTATCGAACAAAATCTGCAAAGGATTGTGGGTCTCAGAGACTGGCTCACCTCTGCACCCCGTTCCTAACAGTAGGCAAGCTGGCTAGGCCACGACTTCCCACAGGCAGAGGCAGGATCCCATGGCTCCGGCTCCCATAGGGAGATATTCCTGATTCAAATCCGCCACAGTCCTCTGTGGGTTGTAGTGAATTTTCATAGCTCTGCCTCCCTCCCTGAATCATAAAGCCCCTGAGAGCAACACAGATCCTCCTTGCCTGTATGTCCAGAGGTGCCCACCTTGCAGAACACTAAAGGGAGATTTATGCACGTTATTGAAGAGGTGGACTTGTGTTGCGCCATCTAAGAAGCAGGGGCAGAGTTCAGAGGGAAACGCTGCGGCCTGCCGTAATTGTGGCATGCTCCCCCTGGGCATCACTGGAGATGGATGTCTCCAGGCCCTCTTGCTCTAAAGATGGGAAGATGACAATCCCCTATGCCAGGACTTACTCCTCTGTACAGTCCCAGGAGCCCTGTTCCTCCTCCCCTGCTTCCTACACCTCCTGTGCAAGAGGAGCTTGGGACAGCAGGGGTGTTTCCGGTCACTGCTTGGACAAGGATCACTAATTTTTTTTTTTTTTGGAATGATGATTACCCATAACCCACAGATTACTATCAGACCAGCAGCATCCATTTAAGGGCAAAGCACACTGAGTGGAGATTTGATTCTGAGCCCGCATCAGCGGTTTCTCTGGAGCGTTGTGGGTCTGAAGAGTGGAGAGCCCACTGCGGGAGTGCTCATGGGCTCTGAGCAATTCTGTCTGTTCTCTGTAAACACCTAGGAGGTGGAGAACCTGTTTGTTATCCTAGCGGCGATATTGCACCTCGGAGACGTTCAGTTCACGGCGCTGACCGAAGCGGACTCAGCCTTTGTCTCTGACCTCCAGCTTCTGGAACAAGGTCAGTGGAGCACCACCTTGGTGAGAATGTCGTTGGTGTGCAGGTTCACAGAATGGCCAGTAGATGGAGACACAGTACAAAAAAGCCAGCTTGGAAAAAAAAATCACTTCCTAGGGCTGAAGTCAAGGGGGGAGGGGAGAACCTCTTTCTTTTCTCTAAAGAAAAGAGCTCAGGGGATAACAGATAAATGAGCGTTCACATCCTTTCTTTGCACTGGGCATCAGCATAGACTTCAGTTCATGTGATATCATTTCATCTAAGTAGTCTTTGCCCCCAACCACTGTAGTATTTGGAGACCAGGTCATCAAACATTATAAACACCATTGCTTCCAGTTAAATGCCTTGTTTAAAATCTCTCTCTTGGCTGGGAGATGGTGGTGCATACTTTTAATCTTAGTACTTCGAAGGCAGAGGAAGGCAGATCTCTGTGAGTTCGAGGCCAGACTGATCTATAATAGCTAGTTCCAGGACAGGCCCCAAAGCTACAGTGTAACCCTGTCTTGAAAAATCTTTCTCTTCTTTGCTATTGCCTTTCTAGCCGCACCTACTTTTTGCTTTTTGAAAATACCCTTAAGCCACATGTTTTCAACAAACCGCCTATTTCACCTCTTTCAAAATTATTCAGTAAGACATTTGGAAAAAATAGTCCAGCCCTGTGAGGGCTGAAGACGCAAAATGTGTCACGATGGGATCCAGAAAGAGGGGGATTCCTTTTGTGTTTGGAACGCTGAGGAGTTTCTGTAGATGCGCTTGACCCCAGAAGTAGCAGCCACTTTCCGTCCTTTGAGTGTCTCTGCATGAAGCATGCACGTGATGAACTAAAGTGTAGTGTTCCTGATATCAACGTACACAGTGACTTCACACTTACAGCCTGCTTTTGATTTCAGTGGCCGGCATGTTGCAAGTATCCACCGATGAGCTGGCATCCGCCTTAACAACTGATATTCAGTATTTTAAAGGTAAATCTGCCTTTTACCTTTGTACAGTTCCTGGGCTTCTTTCAAGTAGGGAAATTAAAAAAAAAAAAGCATCTGTCTCAACACGGGGAAACTGTTTGCATGGATCGAGTGTCAACGGAGAGAGTGTTACAAGCCTGTTTGGTCCCTTTTTACTGTATGGGAACACAGCTATGCTCCTGGGAGGCCTTTCTGATTAACTAGCCCCCTTCCTAATCAACCTGTCAATTCAGAAAAACAAAGCCATCAATCTAAGAGGATTTATTCTCGTAAAACAAGGACCTTTGGTGGGGGTAGGGCAGCTTTCTCTCGCCTTTTCCGCTCACAATGGGAGCTGTCATTTATGGGTGTTTATGGGTGGGTGGCACAGTGCCAGCTGTTCCGCATGTTGGCAGTTTTGATCTCACAAATGGTCACGAGGTGGGCACAACTGCATCTCTCCTCAGAGAGGAAAGCATTCAGATAAAAAGGGGTTAATCACTGTGGTGCCAGGCCGAAGGCAAGAGGCTGTCTCCCTTTACAGGCCTGCTTCCAACCCTCTCTACATGTCTAATCCCTGTGTGGTGTGTGGCCCTGCTGGGTGCACAGGGAGACTGGATCTCCTAGGTGTGTGTATCAGTTATCCATCACAAATTCACGATTGACGCTCTTCTTCCACCTTCCTCTCGAGAGCTGGGAGGGCTTGCCTCGACGACTCTTGTGCTCTGTAAGCTCACCTGCTACCCAGTGAGTCTGTCCTGCCCGCCTCCCTCAGACCCTGACTTACACTGAACTCACCTGCTACCCTGTGGGCTCACCTGCAGGTATCTTGTTGCTTGACTTAGGACCTCTGCCTCTTAGATTCCCCTCCACACTTCTCACGATCCACCCAGCTGCTCACCAGGTCTAGCTGGCTCCCCTTCCCCCTCTCTTCCTTCTCCACAGAGTAGATTGGATCCCTGTGACCCCATAAATACTTCCCATTCTCATTGCTCTCATCTCTCGACCTGCACCGTGATAGCAACCTCTGCCGATGTTTTCAGCGGGACATTGCTCATCCCCCTCATTCTGTGGGGATGACAGAATGGAATGTTAATGTGCTTTCACTTGTGGCTGACAGTCTTTCAAAGATAGCTTCTCCCTCAGCTCCTCCCTGGAGGGTGGGCTTCCAGGTCCCCACTCACGGTCATTCCTAGCCATTCTCCATCCACACATCCTCACCCAGCCACATAGTGCACGGTGATGTTCTGCAGAGGCAGGACCCTGTGCTGTGTGCCTCTGAACACATGTTAAACTCCCTTGTCCCTTAGTGTGCCACTGTCTGGTTTTCTCCGCTCACACCACCCTCCCTCCCTCACCTTCCCACCCTGTAGGTCACTCTTCAGATCTGAGGTGGTACTGGTACCGTCTCCTAGAAGGCGGCACTTGTTTCTCTGCCTTGTGCTCTTCCACACCCATGACCTTGTCCTTGCCCTCTCAAGGCAGCGCAGTTCTAAATCATCTCAGTGGCTGCTCCGTTCTCTTCCAGACTAGAGGGACTCTCCTGTCCCTGCCACTTGCTGAGCAGGAGATTTAAAGATGCCAAAGCCACAGGCAAGAACCCTAACCCCCATTCCCGTGCTGCGCTGTCTCCCACAGAAGTATCACATCAGCTGTGTCTGTACCCCAGGCCACCCAACTCTCTTCCCTGGGTCCCCGGTCCCCTCACTGGCCTTTTCACTATGGACGCTCTCCTCTCCCGCGATGTCCATCACTCCTTTTGAGAGTGGCGGATGCTTCCTCCTGAAGTCTTGTCTCTTAGCTCCGCAGGTTCATTTGGATTGATTTTACCATCACTTTCCAGACAGACAAGTGTTCAAATGTCCCGGGGCTGGTTCAGTGCCCAGCCGGAGGGCTGTTATTAAACACTCACAGGCAGGACCCTGAGTTAGCGCTCTAACTGCAAGGAAATGGCTCAGCCGTGGAGAGGTGAACAGGGTGCTCAGAAGTTGTAGTCAGTAGAGGCACCCGGCACTCCTTAGATGGCATCATGTGTGTAACTGACAGGTGCTTCCAGCGTCCCTTTCAACATTTTCGGATGTGTGTGGATGTCACGGGGAATGATGGGACATACACCATGCTGTTGGCTTCTAATGAGGAGACCACTTGTCCTCACACCTCCTCTTCCTCCTACCAATCCAGGAGACGTGGTAATACGCCGGCATACTACACAGATGGCTGCATTTTACCGGGATCTCTTGGCCAAGTCGCTGTATGGCCGTCTGTTTGGTTTTCTGGTAAACGCCGTGAACTGCTGCCTCCAGAATCAAGATGACTATAAAAGGTAGGAGCTGTAGATGCTGTGCCTGTATTACCCTGTCACACACAGCTCCAGGGCTGTGGACCCACTGACCCCAGTGTCACCCAGCCAGTCACACACAACTCAGGGACTGTGGATGTTGGCCCCTGGGTTATCCATCCACAAGGTGCTC
>NW_004949105.1:7471426-7481157 GCF_000317375.1 Microtus ochrogaster | reverse complement strand
ATTCAGGGACTGTGGATGCTGGCCCCTGGGTTATTCTGGTATACATAACTCAGGCCTTAATTCAGAGAGCTGTTTCATATTGCAGCCCAGGGGTAGGCTTCATTCAGACTTCATTTTAACAAGCTAATTTCACTGGAAGTGATTATGCTTTAGAAATATGAGCCCCCAGCCCACCTTCCCACCCACCAGCAGAGATGGATGAATCAAACTGTCTCTCACGCATAGATATGCAAATGTGTTCTCTCTAGAATGAAGGTATAGATGTGGCCTTTGTGCATGGAGAAGAATAGACGGTTTATGAATCTAGGAACAAGACATCTAAGAATAAAGCTCAGGAGTCGGTTGAGAGGCCATGTGCGTCTCTTTCAGAAGCAGCTTGATGAGGTGTCGAATTCTGTCGTGGGTTATTTGACAAAGGGTCCCTGCGGCAGTGCTCTTGGCTACCCTTAATCATCTCTAAGCAGTAGCTTTTCACGGCTATTTGATCATCTAAATATCATAGATTTCCATGGCATTTTGTCAATGAAAAACTCTGTTATTATTCTTGTCACTGGTAATGACCTTGAGACGACATCTGAAAGTGAAATTGCACTTGGAAGTCTTCGCAGGCTTGTCTTTGAATGAAACCCTCTGAGTAATATTTTCTGTTGTCCGAGAGTTCTTTACCCAATTCCTGAATAAAGCCATTCCTTGAAAAATATTAAAATTAGCATCAGTTAATGGGAAAGTTGGGAGTATAGACATTTCAGGTTTTGAACTAAGGGATATTAAGGACCCTTCAAATGCACCTGTGCAGAATCCCAGCGCTCAACACTGTGCTCACAGTGTTCTGAGAGCTGAGGGCAGCTCAAGCATCTTAGCAGAAGCCCTTGGCTCTTTCCCTGGTGCAATGAGGGCTCGAGCCCAGCTCTGCAGTGCATAGAGTTGCAACTCTTGTTTCTCTGTCAGTGGGGCAGGAAACAGGGAAAGGGGAAGTTCAGGAGCCCCGCCCCTGGAATGGTACTGTCCATTCCCAGGGGAGTCTCTTCCTCTCTGTTCAGTCTCACAGACACACCCCCAAAGGTGTACCTCACCAACACCCCCATGCAGTTCTTTGTAAACAGAGACTGTTTGTTTGTTTCCCGGCTGCCCATATCCAAATAACCACACAGAAACTATATTAATTACAACACTGTTGGCTCTATTAGCTCAAACTTCTTATTACCTAACTCTTACATCTTAAATTAACCCATTTCTATTAATCTGTGTATCGCTATGAGACTGTTGCTTACTGGAAAGATTCCAGCAGCTACATGGCATCTCTCTGACTTTGCCCTCTCTCTCTCTCTCTCTCTCTCTCTCTCTCTCTCTCTCTCTCGCTCTCGCTCTCGCTCTCGCTCTCGCTCTCGCTCTCGCTCTCTTCCAGCCTGGCTACATTCTGCCCTACCATAGGCCAAGGCAGCTTCATTCTTTTCCTAGCCCACTGACAGGCAGAGCATCCCTGTGGCTCCTTCCACCTCCCCTTTCTATTGTCCTTACCTTCATCCAGTTCACTCTAGGGACCTCTAGACCACCAGACCTCTAGGGATGCTATTGTTCTTGGCTCTGGGGGGAGGTGAGCTAATAGCACCCGTTCTCATCGCTGCATTCTTGTTCAGCGCACACATCTGCCACGGAAAGAGGCAAAGGGAGACAGAGGATCAAGTTCTGTTGTCAGAGTTCCTGGAATTTGCTCGGCCCAGCAGGCCCGGGACATGTTCTTACAGAGCCCAGTTAAGGCCCGCCATGGGCAGTTCTTGCCCAGGTCCTTTCCCAGTGTCCTGGGAAACAGCGGTGCTGCAATGTCTGAGAGGCAGGTATGTGATGGACTGTCTCTTCGTGGAGGGAGGCCCAGGACACCATAACACCCTCAGAAAAAATATGGAGTATAATTTATAGTCCCTGGACCCCAGAGATAAGGCTCCAACTGATGCAGATGACATAGGCCTGTAACTGGTTTTGAGAGGGATTTTGACATTAGTTTTCTGTGTTGAAAGCGTGGAGCCAGACCTGGGTGACCCCCCGCAGATATAGAAAAAAAAAAAAACCCTGTACTTTGTTTGTGTCTAGTTACTTTTCTATTACCATGAAGAGACTTATGACCAGGACAGCTTATAAAAAGAAAGAATTTATCCTGACTTTCATCCTACCGGGTTCATCCATGTTCATCATAGTGGGCAGGCAGGCAGGCATGGAGCAGTAGCCAAGAGTTCACTTTTGAGACATAATCAGGAGGCAGAGAGAGCTAACTAGGAATGGCACAAGCCTTTGAAGCCTCAAAGCCAGCCCCCAGTGACACCTCCTCCAATAAGGCCACACCTCCCAATCCTTCCCAAACAGCTCCACCAACTGGAGACTAGCAACTGGAGATCATGTATTCAAACATATGAGCCTGATCTTATGAAGGCAATTCCTTAATTGAGGTCCCCAGCTCTCAGATAACTCTAGCTTGTGTCAAGGTGACTTAAACCAGCCAGCATAGGACCTGGGCCAAGGAGATGGTGGAGATCCGTGGTGTATGTGCCACAGAGAGAAGAACATAGGAGCACCCATGTCCCTGGGAATGCTGGGAGAGGAGACAGAGAGGAAGGGCTCAGCTTGTGATGTAAAATGACAAGTGCTTTCTCCAGGAGGCATGAGGTCACCCCCTCACCTTATCATGCACTGAGGGTGACTGTCGGATAGAAAAGAAGGCTGGTGAACTAATATTTGTGGCATTTCTCAAGCCATTCAGTCTCCCTGCTGCTAACCAGTATACATATTTGAAGAAATGTGTATTTGACCATGTGTCTTAACTATTTTTCTATTGTTATGAAGAGATTCCATGGCCAAGGCAACTCTGAAGAGAAATCATTTAATTGGGGCCTTGGTTATAGTTCCAGGAGGTGAGTCTGCGGTCACCATGGTGACATGCAGGCATGGAATGAACTGGAACAGTAACTGAGAGTTTACATCAGATCCCCAAATTATAGGCGGGGGTGGGGGGTAGAGGCCCACCTCCAACAACACACCTCCTCTAATAAGGCCACACCTAGGCCAACAAGGTCACACTTCCCAATCTTTCCCAGACAGCTCCACTACCTGGAAACCAAGCATTCCAGTGTCTGGGCCTGTGAGGTCCTCACCACTCAATCCACAACACCATGTGATGAGAGACAATCCTCACTTCCTTCTCGCACTCCCGTTTGGTCTCTATTTCATACTTGGTGACTGTTATGCTCCAGGAAAGGGTACCCTGTCTGCCCTTATTTAACAAATACAAAAGCAGACAAACATTGAAATTTAGAGCGTCGATGTGTGTCTAAAAACCCGGTGGAAGCGTTACTTTGCTCAAGAACCGTCTTTCCCCTTGTAGTACTTGACTGTAATGACAATGAAGATTTAAACGGTCAGGATTGCAAGCTATAAAGTCATCCCCAGGAAAGCATAGAGGAAAGGCTGTAGAATATACAGTAAAAATCCAGAGATCAGCACAGAACTAAGCACCAGGTTTTTAAAAAAGACAAGTTTATACATTCATTGTTAATCCTGTTGAAAGCACTTAATTCTCAATAAATGGATTTATGTTATTAATTTTTAAATGCCTCAAAAACAATAAAATGCCTGCTTTGCATTTGTTGGGAAGATGAAGGTAGTTGCACCCAGGATTTCTTTTTCCATTTAATGAGTGATATTCTTCATTATCATATGTCATCTTTTATTTTTTGCTAGAAAAGTTTGAATAATCAAGGTGAGTACAAAGTTAATGGCAGGCAGCTGTTTACCTGCAGCCGTAGCACTCAGCGTTCCGTTTTTAATAGGACGAAAGGAACAGACAGAACTAAAAGCAAAAGTCCCTTCTGTTTGCTGGCATAGACCTGGTTCAGTCCTTCCCGGGTATTTCTTTGGCTCCACAGCCATCCACTTTCTCCCAACCACTGCAAAAGAACACAATGTGATAAGAAGCCCCAAAGAACAAGGCTGCGGTCTGTTTTCTGTGCTCTGTTTTTAACTCCGTGTTGGTTTTGTGATTGAACCACATCAACCCATCAAGAAAGAGTTGCTTTCACTTGCCAAATTAATTCCCGTGGATCCAGAAACTTCATCTGTAGATGGCTAAGTCTCTTTCCACATTTTCCTCAGTTGCCGGCAGGGCTGCAGGCTCGTGAACAGCCTCTGATACTCACCCAGGATTCCCCTGGGCTGAGCTTTTGTGGCAGAATTGCAGTCGGAGCATGAGTCTGCATTTCTCTGATGGAGCAGCGACTCTTCCAGCAAGGCAGCCTTGCACCGTGGCCTGGCAACATGTCGCGGATGTACAACAGCATACGTTAGCCTTTCTGCAGGGCCTTATTGGTCTTCTCTTATTACAAGACTATTTTACATTTTCCCCCTAAAAACTCTGAGATCTTCAACAAATCAGAAATATTACTTCCCAGATGAGGGATTGAAATGATTTCATAGTTGACTTTGGTATTCCAGGAGCCCTGCTCTTTGAACAGCTGTGCTCAATCCCCTCCAGGTTTTAATCTGATTGAAATTATATCAATAATACATTGTAATGACTTGATTCTTGTTAAGAGACTCGAGTTCTTTCCCTTGTTTTGGTTATCTTTATTCCTTCATACACCTTCTGTATTCATTTTGATTTTCATGAAACATTCTTTGAGGACATTGCCCAGAACCACACCCACAGATGCCCATGGGCTTGTCCCTCCTAGGCTGTGGCTTCTGCATTAGGGTGTTTGCTGCGCTCTCGCTCGGTCAGCAATGCCTGCTGCGTACCCATCTGCCCATTCAGAGTGTCTCTCCTGCTTCTTCTGGACGCATCCCTAGGTGTTCCTACCATGGACGCTGTTATGGTTCAGTTTATTGAGATACTGAATGGAGAGTTTCCCAGGTTGATCTTCTGTCTAGAAATCTTAAATTGTTTGCAGACTTTTCTTATTGGTTCTGATAAATTTTTGATGGCATAGCTTAGTATTTTCTAATTAAACAATCAAGAGGATGCTTCTCCCCTCTGTGCCTGTTGTTTCTCTTGCTGTTTTATTGCACTGGCCAGCACTGCCAGATGCAGTTGGGAATGCATGATGGTACATCTTGTCTTGTTTCCGAAATGATGACAATAGTATTCTTTGTCCTTATGCAACATGTTTACTTAAAATTCTGGTAGATAATCTTTTCTGAAAAACTACTGTGTCTCAGCTAAACTTTAAAAACAATCTATTGGAATAATGATAACCATTTCATTTCTTGCCTTTATGCATATTTTAAATTAATTTTTGAATGTTTAATTTTTTAATGAGACTATTTGTTTTATTTTTATTTCTTGATTTTATTTATCATTTAAGACAGGGTCTCATAGCTCTAGCCTAGAACTGGCTAAGTAAATCAGGCTGGCCTCAAACTCACAGAGATCTACCTGCCTCTGCCTCCAAGTGCTAGGATTAAGGCATGTCCAACTCTACCCCGCTCTTTTTTTCAGACTTTCATATATGAGTTCTGAATTTGTCAATTCCACCTCTCCCCATTTACTTAATTAATCTTTAATTACTATTGTTACATACAACTCACAAGTCCATTTCATTTATAAAGTATTTTTTAGCTACTTTAAATGTTTTATTTTTTTATTAAGTGTTTGCCTACATGTATGAATGTGCACCACATTAGTGCCTTGTGGTCACAGAAGTCAGAGGAGCCATCAGAGGTGATGGAACTGTAGTTAGAAATGATTATGAGCCCAGCTGGGTGCTGGGAACCAAACCTGGTCCTCTGCAGGGGCAGCCATGGCTTTTCACCACTGAGCTCCCTCAGCCCCCATTTTATTTTTTATGTTGACTCATTCTCCCTGTAAGGTCGCCAGCCCTGTTTGGTTTAGTTTGTTTTTATTTTCATGAAGAGAGACAAGGTTCTAGGTCTTTCACCTGACTCATGAGTACAGCTGTGTTACTCTCCTCTCTACAATGTTCCTAATGGCTTCCACCAGTTAGGGATCAGGTTGACTGTGACCCTGTAATTTTGTTTCTTTTTTTGAGTCACATGCTTGCTACAAAACTACCTTAGCACTTTAAGGCTGCCATGCTAATTGCAGGTGCATTTTTATAGTCTTTCAGTTCATTTATAGCTGTAGTGGTAATTTTTGTGCCTCTTCTAGTTTGTGCACACCTTTGGTCTGGGTCAAATTGTTTCTAAAAAAAATATTTTGTATTTGATCGTCAAGTCTCACATTACTTTGTTTTAACTGTTTTATGGTTCCCAGTCATTTTGAGCCTTGCTTTTCTGTTTTCTGAGTTTACAAGTTGAATGTTTGTTTGGTGCTTTTCAATGATTTTCTTTGCTCCAGGCCTATAAACTACCCTCTAAGTATCTCTGAGCTCGTCCCACGAGTTTCCTACATGTTTTAGCTTCTCCAAGACGTCATAACCAGCAGTTCATCAGAGAAGCGAACCTGACACACCCTGTTTCCCTTCATTCAAATTTGAGAATTTTCTTTCCATTAAATAAAGAGATTTCTTTGATTTTTATGAATACAGTACAAGTAGTTTCTATTTCTGGGTAGACTTGTTTAAATCATTCTGCTGATTACCATGACAACCCAAACTGTAATTTAGCAAGTATCTGAAGCAAAACCTGCTCTCTAAACAAGTCTCTCTCTCCACTCCCCCCAACACACACACTGACAGGCACAGTGATTTCTCCAAGAGCCAAGCGTCTCCATCTCCCTTCCTCTGTAACTGCGTCTGCTTTTCATGATCCCTATTTCCCGATAGGAAGATCTAGAGGAGTAGGAAGGACTTGACTGCAGCCCCAGACACCCTAGCACCCGGTGAGATGTAAGGGTCCTCATGACAGACAGCTGTAAGAACGTGTTGTTCTTATTATAAAAGTTGCCAAGACACCTTGGACAAAATCATGGTTTAACTTAAACATCCGTCCTAATGTTTGCGAATCATTTTCAAGAATGGCACAGCTCGTACAAGGAAGGGAGGCCAGTCTGTTTGGGTCCTGTTCTTGTTTATAGGAGGCACAGCTGATCTGTGGAAGCCTGAGTGGCCTAGCATCAAATGCCAGGGGCTTTCTCCTTAATGATGGCTCTTGTAGTCTTTGAGAATAGTATCTGAAAGCCAAATTGTTTCAATAAAATTTCCAAGTCATTAGTAATTTGATTTTAGGGCAGATAAATATCCAGCATCCTACTTTTTGACTTTTTTGAGTCAGGAATGTGCAAGCCAGCATGTGTTTTGTTTGCCTGTTTGTTTATGCAAAGGACAGAACCCAGGGCAGCTCCTGTCACCCTTGCTCACCCTCCTCTCAGTACCTGTGACCCATCCTGCTCAGTGGCCTTAAAGGTATCAGTTCCTTAACTCCCTGAGCAGTCACTGGGGCATACTGGAAGTCAGGCCAGAATAAACAATGCCCCAGAGGGATAAGAATGGGGGACGGAAAGTCTTTATCTTGGCCCCAAACTAAAAACCACCTATGGTGATGTACAACAGCCCTAGGGAAGTGGAGGCAGGAGGATTATGCTTTTGTAACCACACTATTCTTCAGGCTGAGCCCCAATCTCAGAAAATCCTTGTAGGCTATGCCAGTAACCATAGTTAAACACCATTGCTTTATAAATGTCTCCTGATCAAGGAGGCTGCACACAGTATGCAAAGCCTGCTAGAATTGGTCTGGGTTTTTCTCTCTGTACACACTGTCTCCTTGGAGACACAGCCACCCAAGCCTGGCTTCTTCAGCTGTGCAGCTGAGATTCATGATGAAGGGATATTGACTGTGATTATCTTATACTGAACTTGATGTATATGAGTTAGGCTAGGCACCAAAGCCTGTCGTTCTGTACTCTGACAACGGGCATCAGATTGGCATTTTTCTCTGTTTTTACATAAAGAAACAGAGAGAGAGAGAGAGAGAGAGAGAGAGAGAGAGAGAGAGAGAGAGAGCTTTTGAAAATGGTGGGATTTCACAGCAACAAAAGGAAGAGTTTGGGTGTGAATGCTGACAGGCCTTATTCCAAACCCCGCTTTTTTTCCAATGTGTGTCCTCTAGTGAAGTAGTCAGGGGAAGGGGCCCTGAAGGGGTGGTTCAGCAGTCATGAGTACTGGCTGCTCTTCCAAAAAATGTAGGTTTGATTCCTATTACCTATGTGGCGGCTCATAAGTACCTGTGATCCCAATTGCAGGAAATCCAACACTCTCTTCGGGCTCCTGTTAGCATACACATACACACACGCACAAATGACAGTTTTTAAAATAAAACCATGGGGCTCCAGCAATGAGGGTTTTGTTTTAAAGCGAGAAGAGTTTAGAATCAGTTCTGCTTTATGTAAGCGATTTCCTTACTCCCAGTGAAATTGGGATTACACTAAAACATTTCCTAATGGGAGCAATGCCTGAGGGTAGGGCTGTCCTCAGAGTCTGTGCATCTGGATCTGCCTTGTCTGAGACTTTGCCTAACCAGGTGCTGCTGCCTCTGCTGCCAACACTTTCAGTGAACTGGAGGAACTGCTGTTAAGTGACAGGCAGCCTGGCGGGAAGCCAGTGAGGAGAGGCGCTTGGTGCATTGCAGTGGCTAGTCTCCTGCCTATGCTTCCCACATGGCCGCTCAGTGTGACTTGGGTGTCCCTCAGCTGACAGGGCCCCAAGGTCTGAAACCTCCAGGTGATAAAGACTTCTGTTACCCAATGCCTGCTTTAAATTGTAAAGATATCCAGAAGCTTGCTTTAAAAATACACAGTAAGACCCGAGCCTCGGGGTGTGGGCAGGAAAATGCTGATCACAGGTACAAAGTGGTGACCATATAGCATGCAGAGGTGCAGAAAGCTGAATGAGCTGGTGACAACTGTTCTTGCCACGAGAGGAGGAACCGCGATCTGGCGTGACACTAGTAACAAGTACATTTGTAAACCTGTAGTCACGTACATAGTGCTATACATATATGAGTTAGCATTTATTTTTAAGAAGACAGTAAAAATGCGAAAGGAGGGTTTGAGTTAGAATGCAGTTGGCAGGAAGGGACAAAAACTGTCATAAATGGATAAAGATAGAAGAACAGAGATAATAATTCCTCCACAGTCTGACTGAGACCAGTGGCTAATGTGTTGGAAACACACAAATTGCATGTGCAGATGCATCTAAGGATGGGGCTGTGGATTTGTGTGCACAGTGGTTTAATCTGCCGGCTGGGTTTTCATACCTCTAATCAGTGGAGGACCTGGGCTATCCTGAGCTACCACTTAACAGGAAGGCAGTCTTAAGTGAAATGCCTTCTCCTAGTAAACCTCAATTTTTCTCAAGTCTTAGCAGCTGTGTTTGTTATTCCCCATCGTCAGCACACAAAGGCTCAGTAGTCATAGATTGCTGGCTTGATGTTTTGATTTCATGACCCACGAGTTTAAACAACTTGCTCGGCGGCCCTCACAATACCCAGGACTCTGGCGGCTTCCTCCTTGAAGTGGAAAGGACACCATGGGTCGTTTTCTTCCAGACTTACCAAACCCCACCTTTTCCAATATGGTTCTCCCACTGACTGCCAGGAATCCTGGACTTTTTTTAAGTCAAAAGACCAAATGAGAACAGTCAAGGTAAGCCTGGCTTCTGGAACAAGGTTGACGTACAGAACAGCATACCTCCCAGGGCTACAGCTACAGCATGGCCGTAAGGAAGCGCATTTCAATCACGTCCACACCTGCTCACCACCAGTGTTCTCCAGCTGGACTGCTCATTAGAGCT
>NW_004949105.1:7461157-7470893 GCF_000317375.1 Microtus ochrogaster | reverse complement strand
TGATCTACTGTGTTCATAAAGCAGATTCAGCAAGTCTAGGAAGAGGCTACCTCTCACCAACAGAGTCACTCCCACTCTTGGAAGGGCTCCAACCCTGCCAACGTGCTGTCCTCCAGACAGTGAACACTGGGGTCTCAGACAGCCCCTGAGATGCTCCTGAGAAACCACAGAATCCGAGAGTAACGCTTGAGGACTCGCTCTGAGATCCGAAGCATCCTGATCGTCTCTGCAGGAGGAGACGTGCAAGCCATCCCATGTCCTCGCAGTTGTGAGCGACCTCTCTCAGCTCCTCACTCTGTGAACATGAGACCTGCTAGGAGACACATTTCACCACCACCCCCCACGTGAGCAGCCTGGAGGCACACGGTGAGCACTTACCCTGGCTTCACCAAACACCTAAGATGAGTACCCTCTGTGGCAAAAATAGGCACAGTTCCCTGCAGCAAGCAATCTTACCATACCAATAAGGCTCTAAGGAGTGGTAAAATAAGATCAGGGTGTTACAGAAGGCTCCACTCCATGAGAAGCTAGGCATTCTGAGACTTTGCTAGTGGACCAGTGGAGGTCAAGACCTCCCTTGTAGGATGAGCCAGTAGCTCTATATAATCCTCAGGATATGGTGTCTTTGGAACTGGAGTCTTACACTCCAGGCTGCACAAGGCAAACTCTGAATTACCCTCCTTAGCTCAGATAATGCTGATAAATTCAGCAGGGCCCAGTGATCTTTGACTCTTAGTGGATCTGAGAAGGCTACCTTTAGTAGATAGATTTTGAATTTCTTTTTTTTTTTTTTAAAAAAAACAAGGTCTTACCATATGATCAGTCCTCTTGCTTCAGCCTCTCAAGGGCTGGTATTTCATCTGTGCATCACCGTGTCTGGCTTGATTAGTAGGTGAATTTTGAAGGTTGCCGATCACAATGTCACTCTTGTAAATCCCATGACCCTGTGAGCTCAACCCTTCCAGCGGCTCTGCCTTATGAAGGTCCAGCTCTGGGGAAAGGTAAGAGCTTCATGGAGAGTGTAGCTTCCTGCTTGGGATGCGGTGGCCCCTACACACAGTGACTTTGTTTGGGAGAGCAGCATGTAGCTGAAAGCCAGCCTCGTCTATCCATTCTGCCAGCCTTTCCCAGTTAGGGGAACATCGCTTTCCCATGGTGAATAACAACCCCTCTTCTTGGAAGATCACAAAACGCCTCCTACTCAGCCTATGGGCCTTTTATCCCTACTGTGTCCTCTGCCCTGATCTGTCTCCCTGAACCACTGGCTCTCAAAGCAGACCATATGGTGATTTTTATTTTATTTTTAATCTCTTGAGTTTCTCTTCACCTGATCTTAAGAATTTGATGACTGTCCTTCACCTCTGTGAGCCAAAGGCTTACTGAAAATGGACTCTGAACTTCTGAAATACCTCTGAATTCACCCTCCTTTCCGCCTTTCGCTGGGTTGTGGTGGGCATGAGTCCTCCTCTGGCACAAGATCCAACAGTCATCACTGCATTGATCACAAGCCCTTACTCCCATAGCCAAGCATTGTCATTCACCTACAAAAGGACACAGACGTCAAGCAAAGGGGAGCATTGACTAGACCCAAGACGGAAAAGAAAGATCATCTGGAAATTACCATGTCCTGGATCCTCCGTCCTCACACCGGTTCCTTCTCCACCACTGCTTTTTACAGTAGGTACTCCGAAGATGAGGACCCAGCATCCACTTGCAGAAGAGGCAGAAGATAACCATACTGACTACTGCATGGCCCTCAACCTGAAAAGGCCAGAACTAGCCTTAGCCTTATGAACATGTACACAAAGCAGGGGGCATGAGCCTGGTCTTCTTTCTTTGTTGTGGCTTCCCCCGCCCCACCCCACTCCAAGATTCATATGTCACATACAAACTTGCAAGATCGTCACTCCCTCTGTGACAATGTATGGCAATCACAAGATGCCCTGTGGTTTCCTAATCTGTGCCCTCTGCCAGAGGAAGTGACATCTTTGTCCAGAGTCCATCCCTAAAATCTAGCTTTTAGTTCACCACAGCAGGTGACTGCGGAAGGTGTCCGCAAACATGGGAGGGCAGACCAACGTTGTGCCGGTTGCTTTTCTTGTCCTTGTGATCCAGTCCCCAACAGGAAGTGAGTTAAGGGAGGAAGGATGTGTCTTGGCTCAAGGTTTGAGGATACAACCCATCATGGTGAGGAAGTGTGGACCGTGGGGACGGAAGTGTGTATCTGAGACCCCCTCCCCATGTCTCCACGAGTGAAGAAGAGGGCAGGGAATGCCGGCATGTGCCTGGCTTTCTCCTTCCCCGCCCCCTTTTATTCAGTGTGCACTCCTGGTCTGTAGACAGGTATTGTCTACATTCAGGAAAGGTATCACCTGCTCGGCTAATCGTCTTTGCTAACTCCCTAGTAGCCATGCCCAGGGGCTGAGTTGACAATGAAAATTGACCCTCCCGGCACAAATGAACTCAAGGGTGAGTTGTATTAAAACACTATGGTGACTGTGTTCAACTTCTTGAAAACTTGAGAACTTCTGCAGTTCTCCTTCAAGGTCTGAGCTACTCAGAAGCCTTATCTGGAATGCACTCCCCCACAGTTACCCTTCTGATAACAAATGGTCTGTGGGGACTTGTAGCAGGTGAGGATGGTCATAAAATGTCATACCCTCAGGTTATTCTGGACTTACTCATGCCAAGATAAACATGTATCTAAGAGCCTATCACTTAGCAATTATTTATCTGGCAAACTCTGTTCTCTGCGTAGTTGGGATCCACAGGAACCTAAGTCTCTTTACTGTTCCGCTGAAGGCCAGCCTGCCTTAGCTCCTCTTTATCTACATGGTTCTGTGGATTCTGCATCCACCTATGACCCTGCATGATCTTCAGGGTGACTTGGCTCCTTCCTTTTCTTTTACTTGGGTGGCTGCTTCCACTCAGTGTTCAGAATTAAGGTGCACGCTCAACTGTTATTAGTTACTCATTCTTAGCTTGCTTCTGCCCAAAATTCCCCTGTAAAACATACAGCAACATAAGAGCACAGGTAACTGGCTCATCATTTGGTGTAGCATTACCAGTCTTATTGCATGAACAAAGAAGTCCCCAGAGACTCGTATCTGTCTTCGATTGGACATATGGACTCGCTCTCTTGGATACATGCCCAGGAGTGGAATTTCTGGGTCATTCCACAATCACTTCTTTAGTTCAGTAAAGGAAGCCAAATCACATTCCAGACTTCCAATTTGGGCTGTCTCTAGGCAAGTCTGAAGGCCCTCGTTGCCTCATTTCTCAGATGCTGTGTTTTGCACCTGCTGTTTTCATTTACTGTAAGTATTTGTCTGTGTTTCCGAGCTGCAGAGCCATCATTTTAATAACTAGAGAGCAATCAGTGGCAGAGCGAGGCTTTATTTACCCAGCCTCCCATCATCCTAAATGAGAGTTGTTTTAGATCCGGGATGCAAGCATTGATATCATCTAAATATTGTTTATGGTTTTTTAAAAAAATTAAACCACATAGTAGGTTGACTTGATCTCTGTTTCTGGAGATATTCTTGGTACCGAGTCTGCATACGGCCTGGCTGCAAATGCAGGCTCTCACAAGGGGACCGTGTTCATTAACAGCACTGGGCTGTGCTGCAGATTTCACAGATAAAAGCGTACAAGAGACTTTTACCGCATTATTTTTATGACAGTCACATGACTTATGGATGCACAGCTTGTGGGTGCCACAGCAGTCAACCTCTTCAGGGACACCCCAACACTAACCTCTGTGCGAATCCAGGTGTTCCCAAGGGCAATGAGGTGAACAGTGAGGTTCAAGCCTGGAAGGCATCCAGAATAATTCTTACCCATCCTGGTGCCCTATTGGTCTGCTCTCTGCCAAAGAAGCCGATTCACCTATAACTTAGCTGAGGCTTTTCTGCCGAGGTTCCTTCCCAATAGCTTGCCTGAAAGAATGCCCTGCATCCAGGCCTTCCAGAAGGCCTCCTTGTCATGTGTTGAAATTCGGTTTAACCCCACTCTGTCATGGCTCCTAAGACTTTCCTTGACTTACCATCTTTTCAGAATGTATTTTCGTCTTGTGACTAAATATGTTTGGAGTTCCTTTCCTGAGCCTACCTGTGCCTTAGAGGACTCTCCAGGGGAACTCTAAGGGATGAGGGTGAACAGAAAGTAATCTGGTTTCTACCTACCATGACACCTCAGCTCCGATGGTGTGTTTGACTCAAGAGTCAAACCTCCCACCCACACATACACATATGATCAAACAGACTAGTGGTCCAGCAGTTAATATTTTGTCATGTAAAAGGTGTTTAATTTATTAATAAGCTCATGTACATTGTGAGCAACCAGGGAAGCTCCAATTAGGACTCTCAGAAAATTGATGTAAAAAGACTTGCTTACGTCATAGCTATGTTCCTTACTCCTGAAAGACTGGGTGTTGGTGAGTCTGAGGCTGTTTATGCTTCTCTCTTCTGCAGCCTACATAAGAGTATCACACCTGTGTGACAGGACAGGAGCTTTCCAGGGGATGGCAGCCATGTTGGTCATTTTGCCACCACAGGCCTCTCCCTGACTGCAAGTTTCTAGAACGGAGGTCACAGACACAACTCCTACTCAGTTGTAAGGATCCAAAACCAGCTTCTAAAGAAGCATGCCTTCCCCTGAGGTCTTGCAGACAGACCTCCTCACTGTACTCTAAACTTACATTTAATTTTGATTGTAACTCTGGATTTTTTTAAAAAAACCATCTTAATTAGTGACTAAACATATTTGGAACCCAATCAGATATTTAAAAAACAACTCAGGTCCTCATGCCTGCATGGCAAGGGCTTTATCCTCTGGAGGATCCTTGTGCATTGTTTAGTGTGATTGACCTTACACAGTTTCCAATTCTTCTAAAGAGTACATTTGTTTGTAGCTTTTCTCTTGACTTACATTGTTGCTGAACATTTCCTATGTTTTCATACAATTTTGTAAGCATCAGTAGAATATTTGCCAGTTATCAAACTAACCAAGCAAAGATGAGAAGTAAGCACAAATCCTGTTTCCCTTTCCTGAGCATGCTCTGTTTCCTCCTGACTTTTTGTCTCTACTTAGGCAATGCTCTGTTTAGAAAGTCCCTGTAAATAGGACCGTTCTTACTACATCAATGCACTACACATGAATGACACTTAATTCCTTATCTTGGTTGTGGGGCATTTCTTTGGGTACCACTATAGTTAGCCAATGAAAAGCCTTGGTCATAGGCCTCTAGTGATATTTTAGCCATTTCCTTAGAATGAGCGCCTCCACATGGCAACACCAGTGCAAATGACTCAAACATTTTCCTGGCTTTGTTACGATCAGAGTAATTTCTGAGGGAACATCTGTCAGTTTAAATTTCCAAAATGTATATGGCAAATATCTTCTCATCAGTGCCTGGAGTCCGGGTGCTCAGAGCCACCCTCCCTGTCCTTCCTCACCTGCCACTTGGACACAGACACTGGGACTCTCACTATCACGAAGACTGCCTTGAATTCCCACAAAGACAGTTCATATTGAATAACAAAATGGTTTAAATTTGTCAATGTTGCCCTTTCTTTATAAACAGTCCATGAGGAAGATAACAGCAGGAAGGGTCAAAACTTGACCCATTGGAGATCACCTACCTCCTAACGTAGCTTTTATACAGAATAGACCGCCCTTGACTGTGTGAGGAACCTGGAGTGCACACAGGGAGAGAGAGCATAGGGAGAGGGAGCCACAGAGCAAGTGGATTCACAGTTCTGAGGGCCAGCAGGTCTGGTCTAGTGGGAAGGACACAGACACAACTCCAGAGAAACAAGTATGATGTCACCCATCCATAGGTCTGTTTCTAACCTAGTAAGCAAGGTGCATTTATCAGTGTATGGTGTGAGGAGCAGCCTTAAAGGGGTGGCCTGGCGCTGCCAACTTTCAGAGTTTTCCTCCAGACTCCAAAGTCACTGTTGACTGATTTTTCATTGAAATCAGCTGTGACTCACTGTGGATTTGCAGTCTCCTTAGAGAGGAGGCTACTGAGAATGCCCGTTTATTCTGCTCTGTTTCCTTCCAGCACACAGACATTGGACATTGGAATACTGGACATTTTCGGTTTTGAGGAATTTCAAAAGAATGAATTTGAGCAAGTAAGTCAGTTTTCTTTTTTAATTTTGTGAATGTGAATTGATTTTACAACTTATGGTTTGTATTAAGCTATTCAAATATGGACTTAACAAAGGATGCCCTCTCCTAGTTCAAGTTAGCATTCCTGGTGTCTGGCTGATCCATTATCACTCCATGGTTCATGTGCTCAGAGTCCTGAGTTTCACCGTTCTTGTGAAGGTCCTTAGCTGTGTGTGGGCACGTGAATGTTGTGCTTGATCAGAAGATGGAGAACAGAGGCATCTGAGATTGGGAAACAAGCCTCAGAGAGCTTAGCTTGCATCAGAATGCAGGGTCCCTGCTGTGTGTCGTGCTGTCCTTTGTGGGCTCCTCTCCTGTGACATTCACACACAGAATTGTTGGAGAGAGCCACACGGTCAGTCGGATTGGAGAATTGTGAGTTGTCTTTCATTCACTTCCAGTTGAGGATGAGAAAGATCTTATCAGCATATACATCTTAGTAGTACTGTAGGAATAGTTTTTAAAGCAAATGAAAAGTAGTTAAAACTTAAATGTTAAAGAAAAGCAGAGATATTAGTGACCTGCATGGGGGGAGGGCCATATAACTACACAACACTTAGAAAAAAATGAATTTGTTGTTGCTTGTTTGTGGAGCTTCATGTGTAATTTGTGATTGATTTATTTGTCTTTATTTTCTTATTTTACGATGTGGATATCAGTGATACTGGACAAGGAGTTACATAGAATCCATGTGAAGTCCAGGTCTGTGACTTTTAGTGGCAGAGATATCCGGGCCAAAGTGGATTGTCTCTTGTCATTCTGGCTTTCCTACTTATGTGAACAGCCAGCTTGCAGAGTGAGAGACGAGGCACCGACAACAGCAGCAAGAGTGGTGTAGGATATCCCACTGTATAGTTTCCTGTCTTGTGGGGACACTGGAAACTGTGCTTTTGCTCAGTTTTAGTAGAAAATAGCTCTATATGTCCTCCAGTCTAGGGTTAAGAAAGAGAACACTACTTAGAAGACCACACAGGCCAGGTGTCTCTTTCTTCACACTTGTTCATACCTGCCTGTATGTGTTGTATAACTGTAGTTAGTTATGAAGGAGATGAAGAGAATGAGCTGAGCCCTTGCCCACTGCACCCAGGTCAGTAGCTGCACCCCAAGATACAAACACACACACACACACACACACACACACACACACACACCTCCATGTATACAATGACATCCACTGTTTGCCCGTGTCCCAGTAAATGACACACAGAAATTTTTTGGGTTAAGGCCACACCACAACCCCTGGCATCCCTGTATCAAAGAGTCTGGAATGTTCGGGTGGAAGTTCCTAGATTCCACCTCCGAGAAAGCCAAATGATGACCCCTCCCCAGAGATGCTCAAGACCACTCCCACAAGGTATTTAAATTGTAAGTCAGAGAACAAACACTTGGTTTTCTGGTCTTTCTTCCCTGTTTCCTCTCTGGGGGGCTGGAAGATCACCTGGGAGCATTGGTATCCATTAAACCTGGGCTTTGTCTGATTTGGATCATTGCCCCAATGGAGAGGCTCATTGGGGTGCAGAAACTTTCCAGAAATCATAGTGGGAGGATGTCCCGGGAAGTTCCATTCTAGGGAGACTGGCCTCCTGCACTGTCGTCCCACAGCCAGGCTCAGGTCACACGTCCAGTCTGTGCTCACAGATGATGTACACAGTATCCGCGCTGCTTCTTTATTAAAACATACTTTTTCCCACCATCACACGCATCCCTTATTCTTTCTTTCTGCTGGGTGTTTTAATGATGTATTTCAGAATATACTCACCATTTGTGATTTCTGCATATCAGGAAGGGACGTTTTCCCTTAAGATCTAACACATGAATCAATCTTTTGTTTAAATGTTACTTTTAAGCACTGATGGGTAAAATGTCAAGATTGATTCTTAGACTTTTATTATGAAAGAATATTTATTTTAATATCCCATTTTCTTAGCAAGTCTGCCTTGCTGCTGTACATAATGGTGACCAGGAATCTTCTGTAAAGATAAGGTTCTTCTTAGTCTAAATGCAAAATCTTTACCTGAAAGCAGAAAATTCCAAAATTTGCATATGAACTTTTTTTTAAAAGGCCACTGGTTTGATTCTCTGTGGATTCCTTTGTTGCGAACAGGACTTCCTCATTTTCCATTCCACTGCACACTTAAGCGGCAATGCTTAAGGAATCCTTGCTGTATTCATGAGCACATCTGAGGGATAGTGTTGCCTCCCTAAGCATTCATTCCTTCCTGCTTTGAGCTTATTGACGGATGATCAGCTATTGACTAAAGTGCCAGCTCCACACGGGTTTTGAAATTGTCTGGTACATTATTTTGTACATAGCTGAATATTATCAAATATGTTTGCAATTGAAATTTGTGGAGGATAAGACCGGGAAAGAAGAAAACGTCGCAGTGGGTTTGCTGGTGGTTCTTGCTCTGTAGCGAACATCGTTAGGTGGTTAGAAGAGAGACACCCTGGAGGAGGTAGCAGGAAGCTTCCCTACCTCTGTGTCCTTCGTCACCCTAACGGGTCAACGTGGTGCTATGGCACACTTCACTATCTCTGTGCTGTTGTCACAAATTGCCCTACACTGGGTAAACAGCACACAGTCATTGCCCACAGTTCTGGAGTCTGGAAACCCAAGAGTAAGATGCCATAGTTTCCAGGTTCTGAGGCTGCTGAGGACCTCTTCTTATTTGGAGAGCCCTTTCGCACCTTTTTATTGTGGGATGCAAAAGCCCGCACTATAAAAGCAGTCATGCTGTTAACCAAGACAGTGGTCCCATTCACATACCCACTGCCTTCCAGCCCCATAATTGTTGGTATAAGATTTCAATGTAGGGAGGCGGTGGAACTTTCTAATGAGTTACAACTTCTTGATTTATCATTATCATAGTTGCCGTGACCTTGGCAACTCTTTTAAAGGAAAACATTAAATGGGACTGGCTTTTAGTATCATCATGGCAGGACATGGCATGATGCAGGCAGACATGGTGCTGGAGGTGCACGGAACTGGGGATTCTACATCTTGATTCACAAGCAACAGGAAGTGAACTGAGACATTGGACATAGCTTGAGCATATATGAGACCTCAAAGCCCACCCCCATAGTGACACACTTCCTTTAACAAGGCCACACCTCCTAATAGTGCCTTTCCCTACGAGCTTATAGAGGCCAGTTACATTTAAACTACCACAATAATGAACATAATCTTCTAGATTATGTAACTCTGCAGTAGTGTTGGGTGATTCAGTGGACAGAAGTCTGCTATGGTAGGGATGGACGGATGGATGGACGGGCGGATGGATGGATGGATGGATGGATGGACGGACGGACGGATGGATGGATGGACGGGCGGATGGATGGACGGGCGGACGGACGGACGGACGGACGGACGGATGGATGGATGGGCGGATGGATGGATGGATGGATGGGCGGATGGATGGATGGATGGATGGATGGGCAGATGGATAGATGGGTGGATGGATGGATGGATGGATGGATGGATGGGCGGATGGATAGATGGATGGATGATGGATGGATGGATGGATGGATGGATGGATGGATGGATGGACAGGCAGATGGA
>NW_004949105.1:7458894-7460942 GCF_000317375.1 Microtus ochrogaster | reverse complement strand
GGCAGATGGATGGATGGAAAAACAGAAGAAAGGAGAGTGGTAGGAGTAGAAGGAGAGGAGAGGGAAACCTACATAATGAATGTTTATGATCCAGACAGAAATTTAAAAGCTCAAAGGCAGGAGAGCACAATGCGATAAACCATGAGCTCGCCCTCCACACCACCCAGCAGCGGAGAGTGCATGATGACTGATATTTTCCTACGAGATGCAGGGAAAGTGGCTACAGGGAGAGCTATAAATTAAAACCAATCTAAATGCATCCAAAACAGCTGAGACGTGAAAAGCACTGGCCCTGGTTTGCTCAGCTAAGTGTTAAGAGACTGTGAGCAGATTAAGGACTATGGCACCTAGATACCAAAAGAAAGTTAAAATGCTACCCGTAATGGGGTCCAGAGATTGCCCAAGAGGTTAAAGGCGCAAATGCCTGTGATGTTCCTGATTCTCAGGGTCAGCAGTTTGGGCACAGCCAGGGAATGGGCTACACCTGGAACCAGAGTTGGAGGACTCAGCTAGAGGGCTCTTATTTGAGTCTCCCTCGGCCAAGAACTCAGGAAAATACCAGTCCTTAGCTGGACCTCAGCTTGCCTTCTCTGGCTCTCTCTAGGTGGACCTCTGTGGAGGTTGCTCTCAGAGGGCTACTTGGATTTTTACAGTCATTTGGCCAGCTTCCTCTGCAGTTTCCCTAAGGAGCAAGCTTTGGGACGCTGTGGCTTGGTTAGTACTCCACGTTCACAAATCTGCTATCCTCTGTAGGCTGACGCCAGTCCTGTGAAGGAGAAGGGCCAATTCTAATCGTCCCGTGGAGGGGCAGGTGCAAAGGCTTGGTGCTGCTGCTGTTTTAGCTTTTGGTGGGCACTGTCCAGGTGATTTTAACCTCAGCACATCCCTGAAAACTGCTGGACATCAGTAGGGACCCATGTGTCGAATAACTAACTGGTGGGCAATCTCATAGCAATCTTAACTCATCTTCCATGCAGATTCCAAACCATGCTTATGTAACATGACTAGCTCTGTCTTAAGTGTTTTCTGCTGGGCAGTTACACAGAAAAATAAAGAAACCAAATAGTTATGTGACCACATGTCATTTTTCATATGCCTCTTATAATTAGAGTCTATGTATATAAGAAGAGTATGGAGGCCTCTTCAGGTAAGCTGATATGTATATATGTATATATATAAATTTATGATATATACTATATATATATATATGAACTGTACATTCAATGACTCTACTCAACATGTTCTGTGCATTCGTTTACATGAATGCTGAAGCAAAGCACAGATAGTTTATGTCATTCTCGGTAGTTCCCACGGATCCAGGCTCAGAATGCAGCCTGCTGCCGTGTTGCTGGTAAAGGCAATCCAACCAGCAGTCTGTCAGAGGACAGATCTAAGCCTCACTGCGAGTAGCTGCTTCCCCTTAATGACTGGCTGGGTTTTCCCTTTAGAGATGGGATAGTTGCTCTTGTGAGAAGTGCAAAGATAATCATGCTTTAATAAGTTCTGTGTGCTGTCAGCTCCTTCCTCCACAGCAGAATTTATACCAAGTCCATTTAGTATCAGCAGAGAGGCAGGAATGCCTGCCCACCCTAGTGCCGTGTCAATGAAGAAAAAATGCCTCAAAACAAAATGAAGAATTCGTGTGAATCTATGTACATACCAGACACATATTCCATGTTAAGCTCATGGCCCCCTCACTTCAGCTTGACTGGTTTGGAATCATCTAAGAGGGACACAGCTCCGGGACATTCCCAGAAAGGAAGGTTTACCTGAAGAGGGAAGTGTCCCAACCTGCATATGGAGTATCAGTGCCTCATAGCTAAAGTCCTGGACTGAGGGAAAGGAAAGAGGAGAGAGCCAGATAAAGGGTATCACTCATGTTCTCCTCCTTCTGGTAGTAGCCACCACACCCCAACACTGCTGGCCTGCACCCTCCTACCTGAGCCACCACACCCCCACACTGTGCTGCACCCTCCTACCTGAGCTACCACACCCCCACACTGTGCTGGCCTGCACCCCACTACCTGAGCACCACACCCCCACACTGT
>NW_004949105.1:7450739-7458704 GCF_000317375.1 Microtus ochrogaster | reverse complement strand
CTGAGCACCACACCCCCACACTGTGCTGGCCTGCACTCCACTACCTGAGCACCACACCCCCACACTGTGCTGGCCTGCACCCTCCCACCAGAAAGGAAAACACAGGCGTCTTTCCTCAGGTCTCCCTTGTCATGGCAACAGGAAAAAGAATAATACTTCATTATCACATATTTATTCTTTTAATAACCAATATCACTGTATTGAATGCTAATTAATGCTACATAATAACTCTAGAGAAGAGAAAATGTTCTCCAGATATAAACAGTGGCAATCTGAATAAAAAACCTGAATTCCTAATTGTACTAACTAGGGAAGTGCTTATGCGTGGTGTTTACATATGATGGAAAAGGGCTAAGTTTTGTTATGCTTCTCCTTTGAGTGAGACTATTGTCCTGCTTGATCTCTGACTGTCTTCAGAACACTAAGGATAACCCAAAGCCCTTGTGGAATCAAACTGGAACTCAGACCTAGACCCACGGGACCTCGCATGCAGTGCCCTGTCCGTCTGCAATTCTTATCTCTACTTCTAGTTCTGTGGCTGTGATGTAAAAAAGGATGATACATTTGGCGGAAATTGTATGTCAATCATTTTTAGGCCTGTACTTGTAACTGTATGTACAAGGTATGTTAATTAAACCAAAACAACAAAAATATACATTCATTGTTTTCTTTGAAAATGGAAAACAATAAGAAACAATGACAGAAGCTTTGAATTGAGGGCATTTTGGCCAAAGGCTCTGTTTCTAATTCTAGAGTCTGGTTTTGCTTGAGCTGAGGTGTGATTTATGAGGTGTCCTTCAAAATATCTAAGCTCATTTCCCTTTGAACGGACGCTCCCCCACCCTGAGCTAGCTATCATTGCCTAGAACGCTGACTCCAATGGGATTGGCTGCATTGTTGCCGCCTGGCTGCCTCCTGAGGATCACCACCACGATCGGACTGATAGTTTCATGCTGTGGTGACAGAATTCTTTGTACTAGATAATTTAGAAGAATGGAGACTTACTGTTCCATGGCTCTTCTGGGATGCCCCCTGTCAACAATAACCGTTATATATGGCAAAGTTGTGCCCTCTCCAAAGGTATCTTCTAGACACGGTGCCCCCGGCCCCAGGGTAGGAGGCTTGATCCTTACAGGATGAGCAGGAGTGGGAGAGAAGAGGCAGGGCTCAGCAGGCCCTACATCAAGAGCATCCTCCTCTGAGGAAGACGGAGCAAACCCACGTGACCCAGGCATTCTTCAAGACCCCATACCTCATCCAGAAAAGTTGTCAACAGAGAGGCTCAGGGACCAGGACCGGCTGGCATCCTCTCCAAAATGAAACTGAACAAACCAAAAGAAGTCTATCTGCTGACAGAGGGTCTCTCACAGGGGTTTGATGCTGCTATAATAATGAGTTCACTGCCATTTCAATAGTGCCTGTCTGCTGCCAGGGGTGAGATGCTCAGTCTGCAGGGTAGATGGGGGTAGGAGACAGGAAACGTGCCTTTTCCAAGCCAGAATGGTGGGGTGGGAAGCCTTGGGCAAGGAGACAAGATCCACGATTGTTAAAAGGAAAGCTGGAAGGAGATAGGTTGCCCTCTTCAGCTTCCCACAACTTCTACTTTGTAGACAACATATTGATCTCAGGCATAGCTGACTCCCTGGAGAAACACATCAGCAATGTAGACAAAAGGAAGTGTTCAGAGGAGGCCAATTGGAGACCCATCATCTAACTGACTTCTTAAGGGCCTTGGGAAGTCCCGCACGGAAGCTTGTGAGCCAACTTACTTCAGTGTTTCTCCAGTCGGCATCAGCCTGTTCAGTGCTTTCTTAGAAAATACCCATCAACATCTCAGACAGTTAAATATTCTCGACATTTTTGAGAAATGTTCAGTATCTGAAATTGCAACATATCCTCTCTCTCCCTGTCTCTCTCTATCTCTGTCTCTCTCTGTCTCTCTATCTCTGTCTCTCTCTGTCTCTCTCTATCTCTGTCTCTATCTCTCTCTCAAATACACACATAAGCACACAGGAATACACAACACATTTTGCATATATCTCTAGATTAACTGCTGAACGATTTGGCAAATTGGCTTCATTGGCTTCTCATTGACTAGCTTGGTATGTTCTATAGCAATCCAAACACATCAGTGCCTCAGCCCCACTCCATTTTAACGGGTTCAGGGTCAGAACCACGCACCAGCCTTTTGCACAAAGCTCCCAGTTAATTCCAGTGAGCAGCAAGGATGACCGTCCCCTCTGTGGGACACAGGGGCTCTGCCTTCTGCAGGAGTCAGCTTTCCTCTCTCCTCCCCTTCAATTTTGTGATGGACGTGCCGTGCACTGCCTACCTCTGCTCCAGATAGATTTCACTGAGCAGTAAAAATGGAGAACAGTTGGTGAACATTTACTCAAGAAATTAAGTTTGTCATTAATACAAATGACGGGCCATCTGGATAAGCAGCGAGGCTCTGTTGCTGAAGAGAGGTTTCAAGGAAAGCATCGTTTTTATTATTAAACCTGGTAGTTCGCTTAGTGCATGAAGCATGTGGTTTAATAAGAGCAGTACCCATGCTGATTAAATGGCTACTCAGTATTGTCCTTGCCTTCACCCACTTTCGAGTCCGCTCTGAGGAGTACCTGGAGATCTAGTGTGCTTCTCACACGTCTCTGATGGGCAGATCTCAAAATGAGAAATTAAAATTGTTTGGCATCAAAGCCGATGATCCTTTAGTTTCCTGATGTAGATTTATGATTCTAGAAACCCTAGAACCCTAACTAATGTGCTTATTAAGATTTCCTGTGATGGTATTGTACACCTATACATTCTTGCAAGCGCACATGTGTACGCACGCACATACACACACATACACACACATACACACATACACACACATACACACACATACACACATACACACATACAGACACATACACACACATACACGCACATACACACACATACACACACACACACACAGGTTTACATTCAGTGAAAATAAAGGCCGATTCATTGAGTTTTGGCAGTTTGGGTCCCTTCTGTTATTAGTGATGTATACTTTTTATGTTTCAAGCGGGTACCAATCATGAGGTGGAAGGGTTGTGTTAGTTGCCTTACTGACATTTCCAGGTAGTTTTGAAGTTCATTCTCCAGAAAGACTTCAGTATATAACTGTTCCCTGTGTCCTCAGAGCCACACTGGTATAGTCCAACGTTACCATGCCTAGTACTTGGTAGCTCAATGCTGCTAAAGATAAATGGCTCACATGGATGTAAAACTGAAATCTCAAGGCAAAGAGACTGGCACCAGTGTAAGATGGGGGTGATGGCTAAGATTATGTTAGAGTGAAATTAATATAAACAAAATACATAGGCTGTGTTCAGGGAGCGAAACTTGGAGGTTCCCCAGTTTTCTCCAGAAAGACCTCCTTGGATTCTTCTTCCCCAGGATCCCCGAGTCTTTCCAGGTCTAATGTCACTGTACCCCATGTAGCAGCTGATCCTCTCTGGATACCCATCCCTCCTGTAGAAGCTCGTAGCTTTTTCTAGAGAATGCAGGAGCAACTTTTGTTTCCTGGCTGCCAGTCAGTGACATGAGCCTCTTTCCAGTGGCCTGCACCAGGAGGAGTCACATAGACAAGTTATTATTGTTAATACGATAGGTAGAGAGTTATATAGAGAAAAATATCAAATATAGTATTAATAAATATAATTATTATATCAAAATAGGTATAAATATGTATGTTCATGAAAACAGATTAAAAACAAACAATAAATCTGAGATATGAACAGCCATACAATAAGAACAAAAATTCTTATTCTAGATAGAAAACTAACACCCCAAAATTGCTCTCCTTTCTGATCACTTGGTCTTAGGTATGAAAGAACTTCTGTAGGTTTGAAGATTGTCCACTGCAACCGGACCCGTGCAGCACTGCTGCTGCCTTGTGCTCACAGGAGAGCCTAAGGAGCAAGATTAGATCTCTTTAAATTTGGAATTCCTGTTTCCACCATGGTCTTCCCGTTACTGCTCCGTCATGACCATTGAACTCACAGAATCTTCTTTCTCTTCAAAACAGTTTAATCACACACAAGCACACACAATTTGTGCATGTGTGCATATGCGTGTGTGTGTGCTCATGCATGCATGCACTTGCGCACGTAGCCATCACACATTCTCAGAGGAATTTGCAAAAATCATTTCCCTGCTTCTACCACGGGGGTCTGGGAATTGAGCTCTGGTCTTCAGACTTGGCAGTAGGTGCCTTACCCAGCAGAGTCATCTCTCAGGCTCCTCCCCTAGAACATTCGCTCTCTGGTCCTCGACAAGTGTATTCCGTGGGGGTATATAAAAAGCTGGAGGTTTCTGGGATTTAAAGCACAAAGCTCCTTAGCTAAGAACACACTTCGTGTGGTCGATTTTCTTGAATAAACACAGTCAGGTCAGAGGACACACTGATGGCTGAAGGTGCAAGAGAAGCAGAGATTGGCGACCCAAATGGGACACATCACTCTTCCTGCAATGTGACTGCAGCAAGGAGAATTGAGTGCGGCGAAACCTTACAGCTGCAAAGGGAGGCTGTGTTCAGCATGCAGGCACTGCAGCAAAGCCTTCTGCACTGCGGGTGCCGTTCAGCTGGTCTATTCCCCTTGTCTTACCTTATCAAGCTCACGCCTGTCCGTCAGAGCCTCACTAGCGATCTTATTTCTCTCCTTGTGTACCAACCCCTAGTAGGGGTTCTGGGGGAAAGCGTTCCCCGTGGAGCTGTCAAGTCGGTGTCTGATGAATCCCTGCTCTGAAAGGAGCAGCTATGCTTGCCACGTCCATTTTAATTACAAAAAGAGAGAAATGTTTGTGAAAATAGCCAGTGGAGAAGGAGAAGTGAAATTTTAAGTTATTTCACCTTATTTCAAAAACTCATTTTGTTGTGTTTCCTCCACTCAAAATGCCATTGAAGTCCCTTAATACTGAGGCAATTTTGTTACTAAGAAATAATAACTGATTTAAAATTATTAGAATTTAGCATGCGGTGTTTACCTTAAGTGCACAAAAGAGAAATTATCCCTTCTGTGGAATGGAACCAATAGATGGTACTAGTTTTAATTGTAGGATCTAATGTGTTCAGGAAGCAGATGGAGGGGTGAGACCAAAGGGCCTAGCCCTGCAGGAGGTATGCTATAGGCAAAGCAGGGGTGAGGTGGGGAGCTGGAGAGCACCTGGAGGAGAGTCAGGAGGAATGGCAGAGGTGAAAAAGGTGAAGAGAGGCCAAAGCCCAAGACGGGAGATGTGACTAAAGGGGTGGACATCTGGCATATGTCACAGGGGCTCCAACAACATGTCTGCTGAGAACTGAGCATTTGACTTGGAGACGTGAATTTCTGGAGACTTCCAAAAACGGCAGAACCAAGACGTGTCAAGGGAAGAGGAGATGTGAATTTCTCTTAATAAGCAAGGACAAGTCTTTGTGTTTTTCAGTTTAGTGTTCAATGTAAAAGGAGGCTGTGGTTACCTGCACAAGACCTCCACAACATCCAGCTAGTGAAAAAACCACCACAGGGCAGATGTCCTCCCCTAGCCGAGGAGCTATTGGCAGCTGATGGCTGATGGAGAAGAGAAAGTCTCTATTCTTTGCGGGTGGCTGCTGGTGGGTTGCCTGTGCCCTTGGGCATAACTCTACATGCTTGTACACATGGGCTAATTAGACTCGATGTGTTATTAAAAAGGGGGGGGGGGACTGAAGCCATGAAACTGGGAGAGAGACCATGTTGGATGACTCAGTGAGGTGTGGATATGACCAAGACACACTGTGCACATGTATGAAAAATTTAAAGGATAAAAAGATAAATATTAAAAATAAATAAAAATAAATGAGAAAGTACCTGGAAGAAAAATGATATTTTATTTTAATTTAAATTGCTTGTTTTGCACGCGACATGGCTGCTGCCCTCATGAACTCATAGGATCTATGGCTACTACACAAGACCTGTCAAAATTGCATCATGGGTGGGGGAAGGGCTCGTGTGACCCAGCCCCTCCCTAACCAGCGAGAGGCAGTTCATGGTTGGCGGGAGTGGGGAGCCATAGTTCTCAGTGCTGTAGCCATTGGTACGTTGCCCTTGTTTCAGCCGCCCTCACCCAGGCTGAAGAGAAACCCTAATTAAATGTGGTTAATTTCCAAAAAGACAAGACTGGAGAAGAAAGGGTTCATGGGAAGAAGAGGAAGGGAGGAAGTGGACAGGGGATGTGAGGGGGTGATTAGGTTGGTGTGCCGAGATACAGCGACAGCGTGTGAGCAAGGAGGTCTGTGGAAGAACAAGTAAACGTTTAAAGATAAAGAAAAACTTAACTGAGAAATAAGATTCTTTTCCTCTAGGGACCGTCTTCCGGAAACTTGGAAGAGGATTTTCGACAGGTGTATTCCAATTAAGAACACTATTTGTGTAACGAATCCCTTAGTCTAGATGTAACTTGCCGAGGAAGTCTATGTCCACGCCGCTCACCAACCACCAATATGTAACCAGCGCAGGGCATGCAAGAGGCCATACAAGACCCCATAGCAGAAAGGCTTTTAGCCACAGGTTGTCCTCAAGAGCCCAATATGTCTTCCTTTCAGGAATGCTTTTCCTTTTGTTTTTAAGTACTTGAGACTCGGTTTGTACGTGGGCACCTTAGTTACATTTCTTATGTTTAACATGCCCACCTCATGTTGAACACTAGGACAGGATGACCTCAGAAGTGACTAAGCGAAGCTGCCTTCTAGGGCAAAACTCCTGAGTCATCCTAATGGACCACTTGTTCTGTGTGTCCCTGGGGACGACACTCCACCATGAGCAAGTGGCTCTGTATGGCGGCCTGTGTTATCTGCTGTTTTGTTCTCTTCCCCGAAACAGCTCTGTGTCAACCTTACCAACGAGAAGATGCATTACTATATCCAAGAAGTGCTTTTCCTGCAAGAGCAAGCAGAGTGTGTACAAGAGGGAGTTGCCATGGAAACTGCCTGTTCTCTTGGTAACCAGGCTGGAGTTTTGGATTTCTTCTTCCAGGTACTTACATAACATAATTAGATACTTAACAGGATGCGTGCATTCAGGTGCACTGGAGAGAGAATTTTCTTTCTGAAGGCCTTGCTTGTGAGGCAGCCTTATATATAAGACTCTGCAGTGCCTTTATAGTTCCCCAGAAGTCTTTTGAGGAGCACAAATTACCCTTGCCCGAAGGGGCAATGGAAAACTCGCTGCTTCATTCAAAGGACAAGAACTATATGAGAACTGGATGATATAAGGGCATTCGCTATTTTATTTATCAAACCTAAAAGTCTCTTTTATAAAGTTGCAAGAGGCCAGTGTACAACATGGATTCCGTAAGCTAATATATGAGGCCCGTGATATCATGAAATAGATTACATGTTTTGTATTAGTCTTCAGGGGTTCTAAAACTTAAATATTGAAAGGTTGGCAGGAAAAGTATGTACACAAAATAATCTTCGGTTAAGTTAATCTTTGGTTAAAATTGAGCCTGAAGGCATCAGCGTGAGTTTACCTTCATATTTTCATCTCTGCATAAAGTGAAAAGCTTCTGTGTATAAGTAAAGAACTCTTCTGTGAGACAGCAAGATGATTCGGTGGAAAAGGAGCTTGTTGCTAAGGCTGATGACCTAGATTATGATCCCAGACATACTTGAGGGAAGGAGACAGCCAACTCCTTCAAGTTGCCCTCAGACCTCCATATGAATACTCTGACATGTAAACATGCGTGCATGAACACACACAGGCACACACATGCACTGTGGGGGAGATAATAAAAACATGTGATAAACTGTTTTATCAAGCATGTCAACAGCAACTTGTGTTTGCCTGAGATGCTCTGTCGAATCACCCATCGTGTGTGAATATACTAGAACTGGAGGGCGAGCATCTGAGTGGCTGTGTGAATATACTAGAACTGGAGGGCGAGCATCTGAGTGGCTGTGTGGATATACTAGAA
>NW_004949105.1:7436854-7450504 GCF_000317375.1 Microtus ochrogaster | reverse complement strand
ATATACTAGAACTGGAGGGCGAGCATCTGAGTGGCTGGAGAACTGGAGGGAGGGCGAGCATCTGAGTGGCTGTGTGGATATACTGGAACTGGAGGGTGTGCGTCAGGGACACCAGGTGGAGTACCAAGAGCAAACTTCTGACTTGTGCTGACTTTCAGAAACCATCAGGATTCTTCTCCCTATTGGATGAGGAGAGTCAAGTGACCTGGTCCGTGGAGCCAAATCTTCCCAGAAGGCTGCAGAGTCTCCTGGAGTCATCAAATACAAACACAGTGTATTCTCCTATGAAGGACGGCAATGGAAATGTTGCTTTTAAAGGTCAAGGCCCAGCCTTCACAGTCATGCACTACGCAGGAAGGGTGAGTAGAAGGTGTGCCACGTGATGTGCCCCGTGTACTGACATACAGTGTGATGTGCCCCGTGTACTGACATACAGTGTGATGTGCCCCGTGTACTGGTGTACCAGGGGATGTGCCCCGTATACTGGTGTACCAGAGGGATGCAACCTTTAGAGCACAGGATTGCAGGATATGCCATTAGACACTCAGAAGCCACATGACCAGCCCACAGTCATTAGCTTTTGTAAACTCTTTGCCTTTGGTTTGATGCTGAGGTGACATCTCAGAACAGTGTGTGCTTAGCAGGGTAACTGTCTCACTGTGTGTACAGACTTTCATTAATATGAGACGAGCTCCAGGATCCACATAAAGAGCTTTGTTCCACACTTTGGGGATATTTTTCCTATATAAATTTTGGGCCTCTGAGTGTGCTTGACCTGAACGTGGGCTTAATGTTGAATATGTTTCTTAGAGCCTAAGACAGCAAGCCCACTGACCTCTGGAGTCTAACCCCTACCTGGAGTGGTGTCCCCAACACTCTTGTCATTTCACGTTAGAAGGCCCCGGCCCAGGGCATCTTTGCCCCATAACTTTCCTGTTGTAACTCCCTCGTGCGAGTCTTCTCTCTAGGCCGTGTGTCCTAGTCCTCTGTCTTCCTGAGTCCCTCTCGCTGTCATGAACTCCTTCCCAGGCAGAGTTGAAATACCCTTCCAGTGTATTTAACAACATCTATTCACCTCTTAATTAAATCTGTTTTTCTATACGCAACTCTTTTTATTGTTGACGTCTTCCACTTTTCGAATTATAACCGCATACACATACACTTTGAACTCCCACTTAGTGAAAACGAGGGACTCATCAAGGCCTCCCAGTTCATCTCTTCCCTTGTTTGTGGAGACACCATCTCCGCAAAAGGAAGAGGATGAGAGATGAGCCAGGAATATGCACATACCAAGCAGTCAGATGGCAGAACACAAAGTCACAAAAATGGATACGCTGCTGCTACCAGCCTAATACTGGATAAGGAAGCAATTATCTGGCTCAGCAAAGCAGAGCGCTCTTCTCCAGAGGAGCTGACTAACTTCGAAGGGGAGGTATCCCACTGGGGATGTGGACTCTGGAAATGCAGTCCCTAGACTGCACTGAACTCAGTTGCATAGGACAGAATCAGCTCTCATTGTCTGGGCAGAAAACAACTCGGCTTAGGAAAAGAACTTTGAGAGAGTCTTCAGTTGAAATTGCAGGGGTGCTCTTAAGGTATGCATGAGATGTTGAAGAACTGTGGGCTGCATCCCCGGCACCCGGCCGCCTGCATGGCTAGTTTACGCCCCGAAATAATTACATGGAAACTGTATTCTTTTAAACACTGCCTGGCCCATTCGTTCCAGCCTCTTATTGGCTACCTCTTACATATTGATCTAACCCATTTCTAATAATCTGTGTAGCCCACGAGGTGGCTTAACAGGGAAGATCTTAACCTGCATCTGTGTGGAGTGGGAGAATCATGGCAACTGCCTGACTCAGCTTTTTTCTCTTAGCATTCTGTCCGTCTACTCTGCCTACCTAATTTTCTGTCCTATTAAAGGCCAAGCAGTTTCTTATTAATTAACCAATGAAAGCAACACATAGAAAGAAGACCCACCTCCATCAATGAGACCAAGCTGCCTTCTGCCACTGAGCATACCAAACAGCAGCAAGCACTCCCACAGCGAAAAGAAGCTTGTATGTGGTGGGCTCACCAGGCAAAATGTTAGAAAGCACAGAGGTGTAGCTCACATCACTTCTGCCTTCAAAGGCAGGACAGCAGTGTTGGACAGGCAGAAGCCAGAGAACAGTGAACTCCACGGTGCTAAGTAGTCTGAGAAAGAGATTGTCCCCCAATACTGCAGCTGGGAGAAATCAGTATGGGTAAGAGGGCAGGTGCCCCTCAACATACCACCCACTTATTTGGGAAAGGGTGCAAGTTTCATTGGATGAGGAAAGACCGAAGTCATTGGTTTCGGCTAACTCACCGTCAGTAGTGTGTGCCTGCTGATGGCTTTATCCTTTTGACTCCTGGCATATTTTCAGACTGGAGAGAAGATGAAGCACTCCTAACTGGGCAGGTGATGTTAGACAGACTCGGGAGAAGCAGAGCAGGCTCTTCAATGATTGGCCAGCATCCATGTTTGAGCAGTTGTAAAGAATAAGGATGTGGCATTCCTAGGAAGAGGACAGAAGAGAGGTCAGAGAAGAGATGCTCAAAGCTAGGGATCAGAGCCCAGGAGAACCCCACAGTCCTCATGTGGCTGAGAAACAAGGAGTATACTGTGTCAGCCCAACACACGTGCTCCTGGAGAAGGGAGAGGCAGACACACTCAGGTTCAGCTGTTCTAAACTGGCAGCATGGAGTTTAATGCAAACCCTAATAGGATGGAGGAAGGAAACAAACTCATGTTTAGAATCTAACCTTAGAACAACAGGAGGAAAAACAGCTGTGGGAGAGAGGGAAGGCCCTCGGACCCCAGAGAAGAGAGTAGGAGCCCACCAGAGGAGGTGGTAATGCAGCATAAGAGGCCCCGTGAGAGCAGACCCGTGTCCTTAGATGCTTGAAGAGGCTTGTGGGACACGGAAAGAAACTGATGAAAGATTCTGTGTCTTGATGTCTGAACTGTTACTAATTTTTACTTCTCCTTGGCTTTTTCAGAGTCCTTACAATTAGAGGGAGGTTCTAGTGTTGTCTTCAGATGTTTTTAAAACTCTGACTTCACATTATACATTTTCTGGATTGTGAGGAAAAAGAATGCACAAAGCTTTAGTTGGGTATCATGACTTTTTATAATTTAGGAAGTTATTTTCTCAAGACCTTCCTAGCAGCTCTGTCAGGCACATATTCGAATGTTCTTTATAAGTCTATTGTATTGTGCCATAAAGACAAAGCAGTCCCATAAAAAGGGCTGACTGCATGAAAAATCAGCAACAATGTGGTCTGGAATCATAGCTGGATTATTTCGAGTTCAGTTGTAATTATTTTTCTGAGCACCTAATAGCATTTCAATTTTAATTTTGTTTTTGAAAATTTAAGGGGAAAACAACCGACAATTTAATGTAATAGGGAATTATTCACCGAGTTCTTGGAGAAATTAAAGAACACGGGGACAGCCCGATAATTAGTTGGTACAGCGCCAAAGCCCCTGCACAATCATGCATTTTCCACTGAAAGCAGTTTTGTTTTTTAAGAGCGTTTTCCATAATTGGAGTGGATTTTTGTGGCTTTACAGAAATCTTTCATTTCGGTGAGATGTACTAAGGAGTTGAAGCCAAAGGACTCCCCAAGGACTCGCTGGGCGGTAGTGTAGATGCTATGTGATTTGCAACAATGTGTCAGTCCATATGGCTTCTGAATCGGCAGATGTAGCCACGTGCACTTGCATGGTGAACTGTTGCATTGGAAAACAAAAGGGACATTCTACCTTTTTGTCTCTTAAGGGGTACAGGAGACATTCACCCACCCAAAAGCAGCAGGTATTGTTCATGACCTTTGACCCCAGAATTGCCTCCCATGAAGAGAGTCCAATGAACCCATGTATTTTTGAACCTCTTGGTAGCATCTTATTGACCAGGTGAACTGTGTGAGATATCTTCCATCACTCTGCCCTTCTTGCAGCGCTTCCTTGCTATGTTAGTGAGAATCCGCTGTACCCTATGAGAAGGAGTGTCGTTACCGCAGAGGCAGACACTAGGGTGAGTTCTGAGTGGACTCACCCATTGAGAACTGTAAAGAGGAGCCTCCACCCTGCTTCGGAAGCTTGTTGGCGGGGGGGGGGGGACTCGGAGGTCCTTTTAGAAATGTTTAAGCACCATTATGTGAATTACATCTGAAGATCCTTCCTAAACACATCTGAATGTTTCATTACCCCTAGGAGCATGGTGCCGCTTGCAATCTCCATTACAGAGATATTTTAAAGGGAACAGGGAGAGGCTGTGCATGAAATATTAACAAGAGCTCATTAATGAGCACACGTGTGAATTAAAGAAGGCTTTCGGGGCTTGAGCTTGGCTTCTTTTTGTTTATTTGTTTTAGTCAATTTTAAATCATATATAAAGTTACCTGGTTTAGGGCTTGCTCTAACCTGGTGATTTAAATGACAGATAAGCATTAAATCCACAAGTGTGTCTGAGTTTATTGGCTGTTAAAATTAAGGATCTTGAAGAAAAGAAGAATTACGGCTTGACAATGTCAGCTCTTAGGAGAGTTGAATGATTCTAAACTAAGTCTTGTTGGAAATTGTGCTTTAAAGCTCCTCAATTTTGACGTGAGAAAAGCAAGTTATAAAGTGATCTGAGGCTAAAGGTAAAGACTGAATTAATAAAATTTAAGTAAAAATTCAGTTGTGAAGTACACATCCTACACTCTTATGACCAGATCCTCTTGCATGCAAGTTGTCAATACAGCCTTGCTCAGAACAGAGGGCTCAGGCTGTGTCTCACAGTGTAAGAATCCATGAGGTCAGGTCATCGAACTCCAATGGGAGTGCACAGAGAGGACTGGGGAGTCATGCCATCCCAACTCTCCATAGTTAAAGCCATCCCGGCTGTGAGCGAATAGGACATGAGCCTTCCTGGCAGAGAGAGGCAGGCCAGAAAGTCCCAGAGCTCCAACCACCTTCTCTCTTCAGAACCACATGAGCACAGACTCCTTTCGTTTCCAGCCACACAGTCTGTGTTTAGTGTTGCAGCAGCCTCCGTAGAAAATACAAGTCTATATTGTTTCATATGAGTTTGTATGCGAGAAAAGGGAAACACATTAAAACATGAAACATTGTAGAGTTTCTTCCTAACTCCTGCACTTCTCAAAGCTCCTGTGGTTTTCCTCGCTTGGAAATTCCACACCCTCCGCCCTAGATCTGGGCCATCTCTGAACACGGGGTTCCTGACCTAATCTGTGCTGCTTTCACTTGCTGTGCAGTCAGTGATCAGTAATGATGCCTGATGCTTGCATCATGACCACATCCGTGCATGTAAACAATTCTGTGTTGGTTTTCTCTAAGTAGGCCTTGGGTGATTCATCAAGCTCTTCTACTGACAGGTGAAGTTAAGTCTGTTGCTGCAGAAGCCCAGAAACTGCGTGGTTTCACCCTTCAGGTGTACCGTCTTTCCGGTAATGTAAGATGGAAGTTCAAATTCCAGCATCTGCAGATTCCTCCTGGCATCTTTGCAAACAGCGTGTAGTCAGTCCCTGACTTGGGAATGCATTATTCTCAACACTGCCATTCCGTGTGTCACATGTCAATTCCTCTTTCATAAGCATTGTAGGTCCACCCTAGTATAACATGGCCCCTTCTGAGTCTAAAGAATTACACATGTGAGAGAAATTACAACTAAAGCTGTGTAATCCGGGTGGATATGAATTTGGGAATGACCGACAGTTGCTGGTAAGTGGCAGGCCCTTGTCTTATTTCGCACATCCCCATGGCTTTTCCTCCCCTCCACCTCCCGGGTCAGCACGTTCAAGGCTTTATCATCTGCATTTTACAGAATCCATGGTGTAAAGGAAAACAAAGAGGTGTTAGTCCACATCAGCGAAGTTTGAGTTTTATCCCATAGCTATGTGACTGAAGACAAGGTCCCTCAGTTGTACACCCCTGAAGTTTAAAACTGAGGGAAATATAATCTCGAATCTCACAGTTTCCTGGGGGTGTGGAGTATTAGACTGGCAGACATGGGGAATGATTATATTTACACATTCCCTTACACAGGCGTGTCCGTCATATCTCCTGCCACAGTACTTGAAGGCCTGCAGTGTGGACAGGCCACAAGGTTAATCAAAATTTGAATGGACAGTCTGAAAGATCCAAACTAAATTGAGTGGTCAGTTGGGATTTGTCATTTCTTTGTCCAGAAGAGAATATCGGTGGGCCAGTGAACTTATTCGAGTTAAGTGGTAAAATATCCTTTCTGGGTTTGTAAATTCTTATATCTTATAAATCTTTGTAAATTCTTATATCTTAGCAATGTGCATTTTTTATACAGAGGAAGTTTAGTAACACACGTTTGAATACTTGGTGTTTTCCTAGCACAAGTTGATCAGTGTTAGGGCAGCTGTAACCACTCTGGGTGTATTATGATCTCTCACTGTTTTTCCACCACAGTTTATAGACTTCCGTAAAAGATAAGTGGACACAATTCAGTAATTTCTCCATCTATGGAAGTCATAAAACAGCACTAAGAGAGAAAAAATGAAGATGACTGTCCTAACTTCTGCTAATGTGACATTCTCTTTCTCGATGACTAGACAGGTCCCGTTGTGGCAAGTAGCTATCCCTCAATTAAAAAGAATTCTGTGGAACTCTTAGATTCCTTTGTATTTAGATTTATAACGAATATTGCAAGAGAGCCCACAGGTGTGTGAGACTTCACTGTGCATTCAAAGAGAGCCTTTAAATATGATTTCCCTTAAGAAAATTAAAACCTTGCAATCTGTGTAGCTACTCTGCATTGCGAATTTATGGAAGGATAAAAGTTTCTAGTGCCCTCCTGAAGTGCACTTCTGGCTTGAGAGCATGCAGCAGGATTCTTCCCCCACCTCCTACCCCACAGCCATGAGGAAGGAGTTGTCAGGCCCAGATCAGTACGGTTCCTTGTGATTTCCGCAGGCTGCTGCAGGGGTCTGTTACTAACACGTTGCTGATGGACGTGGAGTGGGGATAAGAAGGTTTTACTGAAACACAGGCCATCCACAGGACACCTGAATGCTTTTATTTTCCACACAAAGGACATGTCCCCGACCCACTGAATAAGCTGAGTTTGAAAATGACCCCTTGTTTAGAATCATGCCTCCACCCAGATCTCTCTGCATAGGAAAATGTTTACCCCGCTGATAATTCTAGAATGTGCTCATTGGCATACTGTTTAAAATCAACCTTTGCACTCTTGGCCTGTCGACACGGGCAGTGCATGGGACACCCTCGACCTGTTCAGCCTAGCAGATGCACCTGTGTCAGCAGTGACATTTATAGCTTCTGCCCTGGCCTTTATCTCTGATGATTTGTTGGAGGCACAATGTACCCAGGAAGACTCTGGAAGTGACCCTGTAAATAAAATGACAAAGCAGACAGACAAATCGATGGGTGGCTTCTTTTTTTTTTTTTTTGTTTTTGTTTTTCCCCCTTTTTCTCCAGGCAGAATCCCCAGACACAACAATCAACTCTGTCTGGTCTCAGCCAAACTGATGCTATTAAAGGTTGTTTGATGAAAGCGTTTGGACCCAAGTGGAAAGAGCTTAGTTTATAATCTATACTTGTTCCCTTCTTGGGCAGGTGTTTATAAAAATAAAAATTAGCTTCAGCAGGGCCCTGGTGTCTCTTCCTACATCAGTTTTTTTCTTTGAAGGTTGTCCTGGCAGGTGAATCTCTCTCTCTCTGTCTCCCAGGAATGGCATGTGCAGTGACTCTATTTCTAAGTTCAGTGCCTCCTCTTACAGAAAGCTGTAAATATGAAACTTTGAATCTCCTAAAATATTGGCATTTTCCTTTTAATGGACTATACTCATTAATTTCAGTTGCTTCAAATGTAATACCCAAACATCTTGGTGTTGAGATAATGACTCTTCATGTTTCTGAGTTTTCCCAGCACCTGCTATTAGTCAGAACCAAAAGGAAATACCAAAAACTATTGGGAGAAATCACTTCTTAGAAAAATAACAGAGCCTGTCATTTCCATTACTTTTCTCGATGCGGTGACCAAAGAGCTGACAAGAAGTGACTTCAGGGAAGAGAGGTTGATTTGAACTCATATGAGGGTGCAGTTGCTCATGCTTTTGAAAGTGGGATAGCCATAGGGCCACGTCAGCATGGTGGTGGGAGCTGGCTGACCTCCAGGTGGACCTGGAAGTAGAAAGAGAGCAGGAAGTGTGGGCAGATATTACACCCCAAGCCCTGACCCAAACAGGCAATCCTTTTCCTCCAACTATGCCCCACCTCCCTAAAATGTCCCATCAGCTGGGTGCTCGGCATTCAGACCCATGAGCCTGTGCAGGGTGTTGCCTGTGTAGCCCTGAGTGCTCTGCTTTAATTTAGGTGACAAACAGGACAAAGTCAGCAGCCCACAAGGATCAAGGTCCTTGGGACAGACTGGGTAGAAAGCTGCAGCCAGGCGTGGAAAATAATCAGACACATTTGCGTTTCCTGACAATGATCGTTTATTTATTTTGCTAGACCAATCCTCACATATATTCAGATGTGATAAATTGAATTCACAAGTATGTCTGCAAAGTTCTGCATTTTTATCATCTGTTAATCCTAGCCACTTCTCTGAGGATATTTTGCATCTTGTAAATAACAGGATGCAGGAAGGGAATGGAAGCGTGAGGGATGCGCAGATTTGCTTCTGTTCCATAAATATTGATGATCTTCTGAGTGCCAAGCCAGTGAGCACTTATAACTCTGTCCTAGGAAGATGACTGCCCAGATATGTGATCCGGCTGTCTGTCTTCGGAGCTTCAGACCCTCACAGAGCTCACTGCAACCTCCCAAATACTCACTCTCTCTCAGCTCATTCTGAAAACAAAATCAATTCAAAAATCATTTCGATATCATACCACTTTTAAATTTTAGCAAAACAAGAAGCCTAAGGTCAAACTGAATGTCACTCATCCAAAAGGCATTTCCAGTTTCAGATTTTGAAATTGCTCATAGTTAACACTAGTTGAGAAACTGTAATGTCAAAATTCAAAATCTAAAGTACTTTATTTTTTCCATATGGACTAGCTGTGAGTCTCTGTGTTAATTGCTGAATTTTATCTCATGAGGACTGAGTGATGCCCTGATTTATGGATATAGCAATATGTCATTATGAGTTATTTTACTGTTATTTCCATTTACCAGAATAATAGTGCCATGTTTTCCCCTAAACCTGTGGTCTCTCTAGTTTCAGGCTCATGTCCTAATTAACAGTGCTGGGTATAGATTCCATCCAGTGCAGTAGACCTTATATAGTTAGAACATGGTTATTTACTTCCATAACCTCTGTGCCTCCATTATACCAGTGGGGTAATCTTACTCATCAATAATAAGGCCTTAATTATTGTAACTCATGGAATTCATCCTGGGTGAGATCACTGAATAATACCCTTCTACCCCGGTAGCATACATAGCACCGCCCAGCTCTATGAAAGCTGGCCAGTAGAGATGGAGCTTCAAAAGAAATAGCAGCCTGATTTCTCCATGTCCTGTGACTTAAACATGTCTTCTGCTATAAGGTCTTCCTGTCAAGTTCTAGAGGGTAACCAAGAATGATGGCAACAGTCCATGGTGTTTTGGGGACCCACAAGACCTTATTGACCAACGTCCCAAGAAATTCCCAAAGAGGCAGGCCATTCCTGTCACTGACCTTTCACATCTGCATGAGTTCGAGCACCTTGGTGACAGTAATTGTCTGTAAAGGAATCAAGGATTGTTTTTCCTCAAAGGAGTAACAGCTACACCTAGTGCATCTACCTGCTGTTCCTGTCTGTTCACACAGCTCACCAGGAGCAGAACAGAAGCTGTTGGCTCTTGTAGATGCTTCACCTACAGCTGACAAGCTACTCTTTTTACCAACCTGTCCCTAAGTTTGTTTCTCCTGAGTAGAAAGTAATATTTTTTCATTGTACAATTCAGATGTTCCAGATGACTTTAGAGTTCTTCTTCTCCATGGTGATGCCATCAAGGCTTCATTTCATTCTTCTGCTTGCCTGTTAAAGTAATTCAGAAAGTGCAGGCCTCCCTGTAGCTGGAGAAGAATGGGGGCAGCTCCAGTGGTATAGCTCGTCCCTCCTTGGTCATTGACACTCTTTGCTTTGGTTTTCACAGCAGACCTAAGTCTGCAAACATCCGTGAAAGCTGAGTTGCTCCAGTAGCTCAAGTGCAGAAATGTTTGTGACAGTCTTGCATGTCCTTTGAATCGATTTCCCTGACATGCTCCCTTTCCTGCAGGTCATCTTCTATGGTCACAGTGGGGCTCCTGCACCCCAACCTTCAGACAGCCAAAATAAACTTCTATTTCTGTATTGTTAGCTCTCTGGTGGTCAGGGTTGACTCTGGGCAATAGCTGTGGTTCCACAATAAACATGAGAGTACACAGATCTTTTTGATGTAATGCTTTCAAAACGTGTAGCTATATGCACAGTAATAGAATCAATGTGTCAGAGAATGGATCTATCTTTAGCTTTGGGGGGACTTTGCATCCTGGTTTCCATACTACCTATCCTAATTTACATTCCTACCAGCAGGGAGCAAAGGGTCTGTCTCAGTTTCTTGGTGAGTATGTACGACTTTCTGTATTTTTGAGTTGTTCTAACTAGGGTGAGATGGTGTCGCAACTGTGGATTGATTTGCATGTATCCAGTGTAAGATTGAACTTTTTTTTGTATTTCTGTTGAGTATGGCTTCTCTTTTATGATATTAAAGCAGTGACTGCTCTAATATTGGGCACAAATTAGATTGAAAGTAATTAAAAACTCACATATACACCTATATGTATATTAAACACAGTACAGACAGAGGACTTTGTGCATATACACATGCAAGACTAGAACATAGACTGTGACAGCAATGCATGCCAGTCTTCCAAGCTCTGCCATGACATGTCCTTGCATGCCTAAGCTGTCACTGCAGTGGGCTTTATAGAGGAACTTCTAACTGTCAGCACTTCAACCACATGGAAACGCCACTCTCCAGCTCAGGAACATTTTAATTACATAATAACATAATTATTTATCAATGTGACTTGAATTCAACATGTTGACTTACACAGCAGAGCTCAAGTAAGGCACCAGGACAATGATGAAAATTTCACCTGGTGTCTTGTCTTATGTCTGTTCAAAATATATATGTTGGATTAATCCAGCAGCATTTATAATCAAATGTCTTTTAGCAACCTCCTTCCTCAGCCATCAAACTATTCAAAGACAACACAATAACATACAGTATCCAGATTCTCTGTGTAGTTTCCATCTTTAAATGGCTTTATTTTAACCTCCATTTCTCTTATTTTATTTCTAAATTTTAGCTTTTTGAGACAAGGTTTCTCTGTGTATCTTTGGCTGTCCTTGAACTCACAGAGATCTGCCTGCCTCTGCCTCCCAAGTGCTGGGATTAATGATGTGTGCCCCCACACCCAACTCTCCCTCTCTCTTTTTATTTTAAGAACTTTATCCTTTTTCTTTTCTCTCCCAAGTCTACATATATTTTTAAAGACACTATGAATCATTTAGAGGTTTTCTTCATCTGAATCTATCTTTACTGTATATCTCTCTGTCTGACTACATGAGTCTTTAATTTGCTAAGCATTATGACTAGGATTAAAACTGTGGCTTTGTCAGCTGGATTCACCAATTTCTTAGCTTTCAGAGAGTCTGGCTTCATGGCAGAGGTACTGGCAGGAGCCATGTTTATTGCCACGACTCCATAAAATGGAGTTTCAAGGTCCCTGCCACCACCAAGAAGCATGATGTTGGCTATTCATCAACGCCATTTAAGTGTTTGATGTTAGGGCCTCTTAAAAGAGCTGCAAGGTTTTTGCAGCTAAAGCTGAGTCAGGAAGCCTCTCTTAAACGAAACATGTTTGCCTCTAGCGACAGAGCTCACCTGAGAAAATGCTGCTACCTAGAAGCCGTGCTTAACCCTGTTCTTTTGTGTCTAGAATTACTTTCCAAGCTCTCTCAGGTTTTAAGTGGATTTAGTTGTCCACATTGGTGCCATTTGTTGATAGAGGTTTCTGTCCCACCCGGTCTTGCAGCCATTCAGTCCCAAGAAATGCACAGATATCTACATTAATTCTAAACTGGTTGACCTAGTAGCTCAGCTTCTGATTAACTAATTCTTACATCTCACACTCCCTTGCTAACGCTCACTTGGATTTCATCACTCATTCACTGGTTTTGTTTTCTCCCATCCTGGTTCTCTGCCTTTACTATGCATTGGAACCAACTGGTGAGGGAGTGGCAACTGTGTGTCTCTGGCCTGCCTCGAAGCAGTGACGGTGGAGTTTGGAGAGATCTGGAGGATATGCCTTCATGTGAATAAATATAAATGAAGACTCTGGCTGGTGGGAAATCTGGAAACCCTACTTTTAGAAATGCTGACTGTGCCAGCCTCATAGCTGGTACTTAGGGTCGGGTTTTCCCACTGATTCCAGGGTTCACACAGGCCGAGCAGGCAACCGGTACAGGCTGACCCTGCCCAAACTTCTTCCCCAAAGGAAGGCAGCCAGCTGCTCTTGATAAGAGAATTCAGGGAACTATACTGTGTGAGTAGATGGAGCTATGACTGAGGCTCTCTCTTGCCTTATTTTTTGTTTTCTTGGTGATTGATGAGCCCAGCTCCAGCTTGATAGCCACCACTTAAGAGGAAGGTGCACATGCGTCAGTGTTTTCTGACTTTTATTTTCACTGTGGAGCCAGGAAAGCAGGCAGGTTGATGAGCTGTGGTTTGCAGCCACGGTGAGACCCTTTTACCCCCCTGCTTTTTGTGTATAGCTCACACAGTTTATCTTTTAATTGTATTTATCATGGTGCGGGACTATTATAGTGAGTCTGTGCAGCCAAGCAGCTTGTTTCAGTGGCTCCCCGGCTGCCGCCCGACCCTCTGCCTGGCACCATCGCAGCGTGGCTTAAGTACTATTGCTCGCAGCTGAATCGGAAGCAGAATGCTAAGTTTTCTTTTGAGTAATTTTATTGAGAAGAATCATTCCAAAGAGAAAATTTTGAATACACAGCGATTTCCTTAAAGATTTTTGTTCTGGGCTGTGTGCATATAAATTTCTCTATTACACGCATGAGAGGCACTGCATGGCACTGCCTGACTGAACGGGCACTCATAGCATAAAGCCTGGCTTTCAGGCTGTAGGACGGAGAAGTTAAGAAGACCCAAGGACCCTTTGCAGGAGGACGGTGGGGAAAAGAGGACATTAACCTGGCCTCCCTCTTTTGCTTTTCCCACATCTCTCCTTTTGTCTCCCAAGTAATAAACAATAGAAGCAAAGCCCTGGGCAGAACAGCTGTCTTAATGGCCCAGGAAAGCCTTCTGCTTAAAACCTGTTCTCTGCTGCCCCAGGTGGGTGCTGCCATGGTGAGAACAGATTGTTTTCTGTTCCCCTGACAACCAGTTGCTAAGCTATGGGTAGTTTCTATGATAGATTTTTACTTGCATAGAAACCTGTCCACTTTGCTGGGTTTTTGAGGTTGCCTTCATTTACACTGTCTGGAACACAGTGGCCTGATGCCCACAGAATCCCTGGTCTCCAAAGTCCCCATAGACTCCCTAATGCCCACAGACTCCCTGGTCTCCAGGGT
>NW_004949105.1:7435802-7436551 GCF_000317375.1 Microtus ochrogaster | reverse complement strand
ATAGACTCCCTGATTCCCACAGACTTCCTGCACCTCCTGGTCCCCTGTAAGTTCACTTTGTGTCTTTGACATGCAAATGTATTGCCTTGGGCTGATGGCTGCTCTTGCCAGAGGCATTACTCTTGGTGAGCCACAGTGGCTACCTTACTGGGAGATCTGTTCTCTTTAGACACAGTTGTAAATGACTTTCACCTGACAAAATTTAAAGACAGAGTGAGTCTTCCTGCTGGGCAGGCAGCCTGGGGAGGTAGCAGCTGATTGAGGCCAGAAGGAGGGCATTTAGCACCAAGGAAATGTTGAAGAGGTCGGGGGAACTAGGCTGATGCTGCCATGGGTGGCAGAGGCTGGACCTGCCTCCCTGCTCAGAGGTGTCAGAGGAGGAGGAGAGAAAGAAGGCAAAGTGGAAGGCTCAGCTCGTCCTCCTCATTGACTTTGAGAACTACTGTGTAAAAGGGACCAACAGCCAGCAGGACACTGCAGCATTCTTAGGATACTCGGGCTGCCTGAGGCATGGCTCACATTTTCTAGGAACTGAGGAAAATTCATGAGTGGAGATCACGTGCTGGACCCCAAGCCAGAACTCGACCAGTTCTAAAGCATGGGAGGGATAGAGAGGAGGCTCACCAGCCGTGATAGCATTCAGCTGGCAATGAACTAGAAAAGAATGGAAGGAAATCCTCCAGATACTTGGAGGGTAAAAAGTGCCCCTAGATACCCTGCCACTAAATAGCACCCCTAGATACCCTGCC
>NW_004949105.1:7415737-7435264 GCF_000317375.1 Microtus ochrogaster | reverse complement strand
CTAAATAGCACCCCTAGATACCCTGCCTCTAAATAGCACTTCCTAGATACCCTGCCTCTAAATAGCACCCCCTAGATACCCTGCCACTAAACAGCACCCCTAGATACCCTGCCACCAAAGAGTAAACCCTAAGTAACACATGCAAAAGCGACAGGAGAGAGTCTAGAGAGAATTTTTGTGTATGTGGACATAAGCATTTACACACACACACACACACACTCACACACACATGTATATACTTGAGAATTAATACATGGAGATATATGTATATGTAGCTGGCTGAAAATGAAAGCACAAGATATCACCAGTCAACACAGCAGGAAAGTCTATGTAAACATCAAATGCTCATCTACTCGGGAATAGAGAAATTCTGAAACCTAAGCTTTAATCTCAAGAATGGAGGGATTTGTTTTGATTTTTTTGTCTGTTTCTTGTTTTGTTTTTGAGAAAAAGGGGTAAAAGATCATGAAATAGGTGTAGTGGGAAGTGGAAAGGATCAAGGAGGATTTGAAGGAAAAGGAAAAACGTGATCAAAATATATTGTATGACAAATTTGTTTTTTTAAAAAATATAGACTGAAAATCAGTCTGAAGTAAACAACTGTCATCTGGGGAGAAGGCTGAGCAGCTAAGAGCCCTTGCTTATCTTCCAGAGAATCTGGATTCAGTCCCCAGCACCCACACGAGGTGGCTCCCAACCGTCTGTAGCTCTAGGCCCAGAGCATCCAATGCTCTGTCCTCTGTGAACTCCTGCATGCACATACAGAGACACACGCATCTGAACATAATTAAAAATAATCAAAATAAATCTTTTTTAAAAAAGAAACAGTCCCTTGAACACATGGATAAAAACAAAAAACCTCTAGTAAGGCTGACCATAAAAGGATATAAATAACAATATTAGGGATAAGCCAGAAAGAATCTCTGTGTCCCTGCCAGCATTCAGAAGATCAAAAGGGAACACAAGCAAGTCCACTCGATTTGATGGTTAGGCTAAAATGGACCGGTTCCTCAGAAAGCGCAGCTACCTCAGTTCACCCCAGTGAAGCAGATCGTCCCAGCAGGCCAGTCAAGGAAAGGAATTTGAAAATTCAAAGTTCCCAAAAAAGAAATCTCTTTTTTACAGATGGCTTAACTGGAGAATTCTACCAAATGCTTAAAAGAAAATTAGTACCAACTCCATGCAGTCTGATTCAAAAAATATAAGACAGGGTGCTTTCTGATTTCTTTTACAAAGCTAACTTTGCTCATCCCAGAACCAGACAAAAGCTAGAACACAGGGACACCAGGAAACTGTCACTCAGGAACAGAATTGGAGAGGCACTCAAAAACTATAGCAAACTGAACATAGCAATTTGTGGTACACACACAATTACCATGGTCAGTTAATGTTTTCCAAAGTGTAAGTACTTTCAATATTTGAAAATCATTCAAGGTAATCCAGAATACTAATAAGCTAAAGGAGAAAAATCATGTCATTGTATCAATGAATACGGAAGGCATCTGGTAAGTTTCAACATACAAGAAACATTCTAAGAAAACAGTCGTGGAGGAGATGGTGTTGGCCCCTGAAAGAGCACCCACAGCCCACAGCAGAGAAGTCCATTGCCAGTATCATGTGATTCTCAAGAAGACAGCCCTGGAGGAGATGGCTCACCCCATGAAAGAGCACCCACAGCTCCCATTGCTCATGTTCTATGTAACCGTAGAAACCGGGTACTCTCCTCCTAAGATCAGGAGGCTGGCAAAGATGCTGGCTGGCACCACTGCAGCCTAGCGTTCACTGGAGGTTTTAGTGAATTTGGTGAGGTAAGAAGGCAAATAAATTCCTGATAGATTGGGGGGAAAAAACACCTGTCCCTGCTTACACACGGCATACGTATCAGTGGACGGAATCACAAGGAATCCACTAAGAAGAAAGAAAAGCACACAGAAATAGGAAGTTCAGCCAGGACATATGATGTAACAAAGTGGAGAGGCAGTGTAGGGAGGAATGTGGGAAGAGTTGAAGGGGGAGGGAGGGGAGATGGACAGCACTCACGTCTGAAATCTGCAAGTGATTAAATGTTTTAAAAAGATAGAAGAAAAGCTTAAACATTTTTTGTATTCTTAAATCAGTAGTGGACACTGAGATTAAACAGGATAGCATTCATAGGCACTCAAAAAGCAATAAAATGTATAGGTATAAGAAATGCTCCTAAAAGATAAATAGAAAGAGTACCCTGAAAAACACAAATGATTATAGAGGAAGTCAGAGTCCAAAGAGGAGAGGCGTACCGTGTTCATGGATAGAAGGCAGTGCAGAGAGTTGTCAGCTCTCACTGTGGGGGGGGGGGGGGGGGGGGGGGGGGGGGGGGGGGGGAAGAGGGAGAGAGAGAGCAAGCCTGTGATGATGCCAGTACTAAGCAGGAACACAGAAGCACAGCCCACCTCGCTGTCAAATGTGTAAGGAAAGGGTTCAGGCACTTAAGTTGCTACAATGACACTTAAGTTGCTTAAGTTGCTGCAATGACGCTCAAGTTGCTACAATGACGCTTAAATTGCTACAATGACGCTTAAATTGCTATAGTGACGCTTAAGTTGCTACAATGATGCTTAAATTGCTACAATAACTTTTGTAAAGAGTGAAGTGGGAAGAATTAGCTGACTGTGCTTCACGTGACATATCAAAGCTTTGTCTTCCAGACAGTGGCAGCAGGCAGAGGGCTCCACCAAACAAAGAACCAAGAATAGACATACAAACGGACTGAGCTATGGGAAGGGTCTATCAAAGGAAACTCTGAACACACAGGGCTCCATGCTGGTGTATTGCTCCATAGTTTCACTGCACTGGTCAATTTCCCAGTGTTGATTATACTACAGGATCCTGCCCTGGAAGGAAACCGGCTAGAGACACATAGAACTTACCTGTATTATCCTTTACCAAACCATGGGACTCCAGGAACCCTAAATTTAAAGTAGTAAGCTATGATATTTAAAAGACAGGAAGATACTATTCATGCCACAAATGTTGTCGTGGATGGGCACCTTGTATTTAGACTTTATTTGTGATATTTCCGTCTTGAACACAGGGCCTGTGATCACATGCACCTCTTTTTCATCCTCCTCATTCCGGCCAGCCCCCTTCTTACGAACTGATCTCTGTCCTACCCTCACGTCTCCCTTCCTTCCTTTCTTTTTGTTCTTTTTAAAGTTCAGGGCCTGCTCGGGCAGTCTTCCTGCTGTGTGCTCATAACGGCAGCATTCATGCAGTATTAGATGGAGCTTGCAATGCCAGCTGCAGACTCATTAGATGGAATTAGCTCTTTTCATTAAGAAACCAAATTCAGGGTCTGGTTGTTCTTTAGCCTTAAAGGATGTATTTCAACATGTGTCTTGTGTGTCTACATACACAATCACATTGTATGCAGATGCATGTATTGTATGTCCTTTGCAAAATGCATAGACACTATCCCCAAAATGACACGTTGTTGTGCTGCCCTGGGTACGGATGACTGTGTCTAACACCATTTCCCACTAAAATATCCCATATATTATTCCATAAAATATGCCATATAAAATACTTGATTTCAGATTTGAGATTAGAGAAATTATTTGAATCTAAGTTTGGAGAAAAAGCTAGGCTCCTTGTATTACTATATTGTTTATGGTAGTGTCCAGTGTTTAGGCTAAAATGCTACTCAAATCATATCTGTACTGAATTTATCCATTTCTTAGAGCTTGGGTCAGAAGTTTTACAGTTGGGGAACTTTATAGAATGTGATTTATCCCCCTGAAAAGTACTTAAAGGCTTAGTAAAACAACCTGCAAGGTGATGTAATGTTTAATGCAAAAATGCTTGCCATAAGATGAATTCTGCTAGCCACACACTCTATTCTTCCTACCTATAAATATCAAGTCATCTTGAATGCTGATGTGTGTGTGTGTGTGTGTGTGTGTGTTTTATTTTTTCTAGAGAATGTAGCTGGTAAAGTCTGCACTAGGGAAACTGTGAGCTTCAGTTTTAGTAAAAACTTCCAGCCTTGACTCTAGATCTGTAAACCAGGATATTATGCGTGAAAACTTCTCAGATCCCACAACCTCACGACTTCATGATGGTAAAACCTGTATAATCTTAAGAAGGCCATGCTGTGACACGGTCTTTTCAGTCACAATGCAGCAAAGCCACTTGCCGTTTTCACTACAGAGTCATTGCACCAGATGGATGAGGCATTTGCTAGCTGCTGTGGAGAGTGAGCTGGCCAACTAACAGGTAGGCACTACATAGGTCCATGGTAGTCATCTTGTTATGGAGGTCAGAAGAAGACATAAGCCATGACAGAAACAAGAAGGAAAATAAATGTGTTCCCAGAAAATCAGTTTAGTCTTGTTTATGCGTGCACATGCATGTGTGTGCGTGCCTATGTTTATAAATGTGTGTGTGTGTGTGTGTGTGTGTGTTTCATTTGGAACCATTAGATTCTCATGCAGGAAATAGACTGGTATTGTGGACTAGAACCATATAATAAAGAGAACTATACCCCAGAGGCCTAGGGCTTCTGTGTAAATGGCATTCCCCTCTAACAGTGGAGTTGGCATAAACTCAGCTGAGAAAGTAGAAAGAAGAACTGAACTTTTGGTCTTTTTATTATTTTAATTATGATAACAAGCAGTAGTACTATTCACTAGTGTGAATTACTAAGTCTAAAAAGTGGGAACTGAGGAGACAAATGCAGGGGCTTTAGTCACTGTCAGAAGGCAGGGACAATCCTCGGGCAGACATCCTGGTCATTGAAGCTCTCCACCTTCACAGCATGCAGAAGATGAAATGAAGAGCTATTTGGAAAGGAAATTAGAGCCCAGAGATGTTTTCCTGTAAGAGAGTCTTAGTTTTCCCTGAAAGCAAGAGATCCGGTCAGCTGCTAAGAATGAAAGAAATTAGAGATGGTGCTGGGAACTTGAAGGCCAGGAAAAATATTTCTGACAGTTCCAGGGTGTACCGTGATGCGATGTCATCAAGAAGTGAGTCGGGAAACTGAGCAAGCAGGACTGATCTGGAACCTCAGCATGCGGTGGTGGGCGCAGAGGACGAGGGACTGCCCTGTCCCTGCTGTCCCAGTCAGGGATGTGGAAGTACTCCAGTGCCAGCTAGTGCTCCTGTGGTCAGCCTGAAGTCCAGGGCCTGGGGGAAATTAGAGAAGCAGCCCCTCTGAGCTCTGTATTTCCCCTAGTATTTGGGAATACTAGGAGGGTGGGGCAAGCTCAGAGCGAGTGAGGAGATGCCATGGGCTGTCCCATAGGAGGACTGTGGCTTAAATACCTGGTGTTGGAATACTGCCAGTTGTCTGCACCAGGAACATGTGAAGCCAGGAAGAGGGATGTTGGGAGAGGGGAATGCAGACACAATCTTCACAAAAATGTTGCAGGTATCTGGAAGGGCGCTTAGGGAGTCTGGGAAGCAAGCCCAAAGTAGCACCCATTTCTCAGAGACATCAGAGGTTATGCCAGGAGAAGATGAGTTCATCTGCCATTAATTTTCTAAAAATGGGTTGAACAAGTGACAGCCAGGTCCGGTCAGATGCTGACTCAGAGCGTAAACCTTTCTGTCTTAACTTTGGGGCCATCCGCAAAGATGTTCCCACACATTTTGTCACCAACTTGGCAACATGGGACAGTACCTACCACCATCCTGAAAATTTTAAATTGGAACTTGGGGACATTATAGAGGCTCAACAAAGTCCAAGTGGACATTAAAGGGGCTCATCAAAGCCCCAGATGTTTGAAAAGATGAAGTGGTCTGTCTGTGTGGTGTCACCAGCCTGACCTCCCTAACACAGAAAGCACAGAGAAGCTAGGGTTCTGCATTACCTCCATTTTCGTTATGGATTGAGTGAACCTTTATTACACCCAGGAGTCTTTCACTATGGGATGTTCAACAACACGGTCCACTGTGTCAAATACATGCATACATGCATGCTAGGCATGTATGTGTGTGTGTATGTGGGTTTGTGTGTATATGTGTATGTGTGTATATCTACTTTCTGACGAGGGTCCCGTCTGGTCATGATCAGCCCTATTGAGAAAAGTCTCTCTGGAGTAGATGAAGCTGCTAACACTTGGCAATGTCTGTCCAGTGAATGCTCATGATACCCAGCTCACATGTTCTGTTCCGGCCATGGGCAACAGGACAACCAGCTTCACCCTTCCATGGAATGTGAACTTCCTGACGGTGCCTCACACAGAGGCCTTTAAAGATCCAACTCAATCGAGTGTGTCACCTTTTATCATGAAGTGATTTGGCGATTTTTGTCTCATTACAGGTAATGTATGAAATTGGAGGCGCAGTTGAGAGAAATAAGGACAGCCTTTCGCAGAACCTCCTGTTCGTCATGAAAAGTGAGTCGGTTTTCTCCCCGCACTTATTTCTTGATCTCGGGGTGATTTCCTGTAAAATGTGCTATCATCTAAAGGGCAATTGGAACTTCATTTACTCTCTAGCTTTTGGGATAACGAGTTGTTGCCGCGCTGCATGGTGATTACAGCCTAATTTGGAGCTCAGTAGAAACCCAGATTTGGCTATGCTTTTGGTGGGCAGGCAAGGAAAACACCTTTCCTGTGTTGGCGCATGAATATGAAAGAGCGCGTCCATGGAGACTAACGAAGACGGATGTGATTTAGACCACAGCAGGGCGAATTCCATTACTAAAGATGACCCCAGGTCACAATTAGAGTGGTATTTTATTTTTATGTACATTCAGTTATGAAGTATTAATGCCCACTAAGTAGAAATCTGATCAATGTGTACATGTATAAATACATACATACATATAAATACGTAACATACCTAGACTCCTATTTAGTGGGTATTAATATTTTATGTACACATATCAACTATAATTCTGTACAATACGTAACACTATATTCTAATTGCATGCCATAATCACACTCGTGTGATTCTATCTGTTCTAGTAATCCCTTTCTTAGTAGAGTCCTGTGATTCATGTTTTTCCGGTAGCCTCTTAAAGTAGGGTTAAGTCTCTGGCTGAGGCAGGGCCATCTGTCTTTCCTGGAAGGACACTTCAGACTCGGTGAAGTAGGTCAACGCTTTGAACTGAAGATCAGACGCCTGCGTCACCACTGACTTGGGATGTCCCTGTCCACGTCATGGCCCCATAGTCATGACGCACTGTTTACACAGTGATTCTCTCTGCTGGCCGCTCAGCCATACAGCTGTTGTGAGCTCTCTGGGCCGAGACCCTGCAGGAGATGATGAAACCACAAGGAAAGGGAGGCTTGACAGGCTCATGCTTTCTCACCTGCTAGGAAGCAGCTGGTGGCCCTCCCATGGCAATTATTTCAGCTTTCACTATTGAGGCGCTTCCCTTTGGGTCTCTATGTGAAGGTCAGATACACAGAGCATGGCTTAAACATCACAATCTTGATTTCATTCAGATATTTTGCAATATTAGAACAGATATGTGCATAGTTAGAATGAGGAAAGGATGACCAGGGCTGTCTTAATCTGGCTTATCTTATAGAGTACCCATATTTTCATTTTTTTTTCCTTTTGCTTACACTCGTTAACACGTTAATTTGATTCCAAGAAAACATGGGTGACTATTGTTTAGTTCTCAGCAGGAAGGCTAAATTCACAGTATGCTTTGGCACGTTTGTAATTCGTATGTCAGGTGGTGCATGCTTTCTGTGGAGAGCACAGGAGGTGTGTCAGGCTTTGGGAACCATAAGGCCTCCTTGCTGTGAACCGGCGCTGCGGGAACAATAGGGCAGCAGCTATAGACCATGCAAACGTACACAGAACTGCGCTGGGAGCAGTGCGCCCAGGCACATGTGGTGGCCGCGCTTGGCTACAAACTGTAGTTACTCACTTATTGCATCGTGCCAGCAAAAGAAGCCTGGCTGTGATGGTGTTCTGAGAACCTGCAGGCTGAGACGATGCCACGGATAGTAATTATAAGGACATTTAGCTGACAAACAAGGACCTCCAGTAGAGCCCTCTTGCAGTGGGAAACCCTGTCGAGCAAGTTGGAGGTTTAACTTTGGGGAAGGTCTATCTTTGAGGGAGGTGGGGGGGTCTTCTTTTGAAAAAGATAGGGGTCTACTTTTGAGTAAGGTAAGGGGGATTCTACCCGCCTGAGCCTCAGAGTACAGGGAAATAAAACTGCCTCTTCCTGGAGATTCACTCACCCAGCCCTGAGAGGCAGATGCAGGCAGGATGCCTGCATGTCTACTTTCTGCTGGAGCTCACACAGCCATGGCCAGGGCACTGACAGGATGTCCCATGAGGCCCTCATTTGTGGCAGAAAGATGCCAGTCCCTGCTCTTAATCATGCTGTCTGACCCTGTGATTTAGAGAAATGGGGCAAAAAAATATATGTTGTGGCCTGTATTTATATGTAGTGTTTTCAATTTATTTAATGCAATTCACCCCTATTAGAAGAATGACATTTTTTTATCATTTATATATGGGCCCTGTCACACACACACACACACACACACACACACACACACACACTTTAAATACATATAATAATTGTTCAATTACATGTAATTGTTCAATTATAATTTTCAATTTATATATCTTTAAATGGGTGGTGCCTATTGCTTACATTATTATCTTAAGGTAGTTTTAAAAAACTTTTAAATTTAAAGGTTTTTAAAAATTAGAATTCCCAAATGCTTTTTTTGCCTTTACCTCTCCTATCTCTTCTTGTGTTTTCTGGAACATTTTCCTCGCTATGTCTAAGCACCTCAGTGCCCTTCCTGGACACCAGGAAATTATCCTCCATGGACTCAATAAATTACCAAGAGTTTACTCATTGATGCCATGCCCGCGGGGAGCAGGATGCACCTCTGTCGTTCTACCACGAATGTCTTTTCTACGGTTTTCTCCCAGTTAGGGGGTCGGTTCTGCTTCATCACTTTTACCCTTAGGCAGTGCTCCCACTTCTCAGCACCTGTCTGAGCAATGCCCGAGCTGCTGGTTTTGAGCAAGAGTTCAGGGTCAGTTGGTGTTCTCTTATATGAGAGGCCGGAATCCCATGGAAACGAGGGATCCTTTGTGCACTGACCTCCAGGAGGTGATGGTCTGGCTTATCCCTGGTAGTGTTCACCTTCTCTGCTGGAGTAAGGCGCCTTTGGTTTCTCCTGGTTACATTTTCTTTGTTGTTGGTTTGTAATCTGTGAGAAAGCACCGTGAGACTGAAGAAGCCCTCTGTCCCCTCACAATTCTACCCAATGATTTTCTCTAAGAGCCGCAAAGCGAGGGTTCTTGTCAGCAATGGTATTCTATTCTAACAGCCCCTCTTTCCCTTTATTAATTAGCCCTTTATCAATAGGATAAGGTGTGGCTATCAACACCCACCTCGCTCAGCACTTGCTGACCATTGGCCTTCCCAAAGCTCTCCAGTGAATCATCGTCCCCACTGCAGTGCTGAATCAGCAATTAGTTCTGCTGAAGAACTGGCAGTGCCAAGGCCAGGGCTTGGGTGAGCTCTTATTACTGTGGCTGCATTTTGATAAGACATGTTTAGTACCCAGAAAGTCTCAGCTATACATGTAGATGATGTGTGGATGTGTAGGTGTGTACTAAAGGGAACACATTTTCACCCAGAATTCCAGCGTTCCCTCTTGACTGTTTCTTCCATTGTCTCACTCCTTCTCTGATAGTGCTGTTTCCCTTCTGGTTCACTGATGCAGTGACTTTCCATTGAAGAAATACACACACACAGCATGTATACACACCATATACGTATGTGTGTGCTTTGCTGTTTTGTGTGTGGAAAAGGTAGAAACAAACACACTTTGCTGATGAACACTAAGTGTCTGATAGGCTAAACATGATCCTGAGAAGTTACGTCAATTATTTCAAATTTTAATTTTTGCAGTAATCTTCAAGATATGGCCACTGTCATTTTCATAGTGTTTTTAAAAAGCCACTTGAGCTCAGAAGGTATCCTACATAGGCACACTAGAAGCAGAAGGCACCACCCAGATTCTTAGCCAACACATACATTATTGTTTTTATGCTATTCCAAATATTCATAATGCAAAACCCACCTGCTGGAGGTCTGACCATCCCTTCAGTAGCTGGGCAAGATCTCCTGACACCAGACCATCAGATCTGAATAGTTTGGTGTCAGAATGGGTCACCTCACCACTGTAGTGAACTCAGAGGGGCCTTTTGGCTACTTTAACCTAATGACAGAAGCAACCAAAGGAGGGCAAGTCACAACAAATGCTTAAATACTTCTCTGACAGGGTTCGCATGGTGAAATGTCTCCTAGATAGGGTAGTTATTTTCTTGCAATGGGGAAAGAATTGCAGCCCCAAACTCATGTTTTTACGATAGTGTCAAGTGCACAAAAGCCTGTCAGGTGCGAGCTGGTAAGATTCGGGGCTGACAACCCAGACAGGAGGATGTGTATTCCTTAGAGAGCCATGAGTCACAAGCTCAGATAGGAAAGCTCTGGTCAAGACTCAAGCCAAGGGCAATGAGAGCCACCAGAGGCCAGGAGAAGCAAATGCGGTGCAGACAAGGGCAATGAGAGCCGCCATAGGCCAGGAGAAGCAAATGCGGTGCAGACAACATAGAGCCCAGGGCAAAGAAGTCCCCACTGTCCCATAGCAGTGACACTGTCCACCCAGAGTGGGGGAGGGGCTTCCATGGAGTGTGAGCCTAACGTTTGGCAGTGATTTTAATGCCACTTACGATGTTCATCTGTTTATCTCCTAGCGAGTGAAAATGTTGTGATCAGTCATTTGTTCCAGTCAAAACTGTCACAAACGGGATCGCTCATATCTTCCTACCCATCTTTTAAATTCCGAGGACACAAATCCACCATACTCAGTAAGAGAGCCGCCTCTTCAATGATTGGCGCGAACAAGAATTACCTAGAACTTAGCAAGGTAGGAGTTTCCTTGTTCTTACGTTTGCTTACAGCAATCTCTTCTTTCTGAAAAGCACTGTCTTACTGTGATGGAAAGATACCCACATTCTACCAGAAGGAACTAGCAGGGAGGATGCTGGCCTGGCTGCCTTTATGTTGCTGTGACAACCACCATGACCAAAAACAACTTAGGGGAGAGAAGAGCTGGTTTCATCTCAGTTCCATGTCTGAGTTCATCTGGGAGGGACATCAGGGCAGAAACTCAAGGCAGGAATCTGAAGCAGAGACTGTGGAGGAATGCAGCTTGATGTCTGGCTGGCTCACTGGTTCATGCTTAGCCAGGTTTCTCATACAGCAGAGCCCAGGGCCACTTGTCCAAGAAATGATACTCACGGTGGGCTGGACTCTACTGAGAAAGACAGTCCCTCACAGACCACTGATAAAGACAGTTACTCAACTGAGACATTTTTTTTTTCAGGTGCCTTTAGGCTGTGTCAAATTAATAGTTAATGCTAACTAAGATAGGTAGCTTCCAAGGTTACAAGTGGGTGAGAAGCCACAGAAAGAAAGGTTCAGAATAATGACAAGTGTGAGCACAGTTTATAGTGCGCTCATTGGTTGTCTGTGAGACATCCTGCTTATTTTTCCTCTTTACAACCATCTTTTTGGATGAATGTAAAGGAACTTCAGGACAATTGAATTAGAAGTAGACTTAGTATCTTATCCTATGGATCTGATTGTTCCCAAGGTTTGGAGTCTGCAATTGATAAAATGTCACTTCTCTTATTCTCCCAGGACCAGGACATTTCCAGTGTGTAGTTGTAGACTTTGAACTTGCTTTTGTTTTACACTAAGTGTTAGTGTGTTTCTTCCACATAGACTTAGGACTAAAGGTTCCATTTCTAAAACTACTATGAAGAGTTATTCCCAGTGCCTTGGGAATGGATATGCACTGCTTTGTTTCCTGGGAATACAAGAGCAGACTGCCTTCCAGTTTCTTGCGTGTGTCTACCAAAATATAGACGAGGGTGTACATTATTTGGAAGGGACTGAGAACAGTTGATTTTCAAAGTGCAGTTACTGAGCCAGGTTGAAACATGCCTTAGCTCTCTAGTTCAAGGGAAAGCATAGTTTGAAATGACATATTTGTTTGTGTGTGTGTGTACATGTGTGTATATGTATATGTATGAACCTGGATATATGCATGTATACATATACATGTGTACATATGCATATACCTCTTCATGTATATTTTATGGATATATGTATACACATGTGGATTTTGTGAGTATGTCTGTGTATGTGGGTATATGTGTGCATATGTATATGCATTGTGCTTCTGTGTATGTCTATGTTTGTACATACACATGTGTATATATGTATGCACATATATGTGTATCTATGTGTATATATATAAATACGTATGTGTATATATGTGCATGTATGGGTATGCTTTTGTGTAAATGTTTATATGTTTGCCCATTGTGTTTGTGCATGTACCTGTGTGAATGCATATGTGTGTGCCTGTCTGTGTATTTGTTTATGTTTGTGTGAATGTGTGTATGTGTTTGCATGTGTACATGCACAGCATATCTGTGTGTGAATGTTTGTGTGTACCTGTGTGTATGTATATGTGTGTCTGTATATGTATGTTTGTGTGTCCATGCCTGTGTGTGTGCATGCATGTGTGTGTATGCCTGAGAGTGTATGTATGTGCCTCTGTATGTTTCTGCCTGCCTATGTGCCTATGTATGTGTGCATGTGTGCTTATGTGTGTATGTATGTGTTGTGTTTCCCTGTGTGTACATGTGCATGCATGTGCCTTTAGTCAGTAGACTGTAGTATCAGTGACCCTTAGGCAAGTTGCAGAGTTTGACTTGGCAGTAATTCCATTTTACGGGCCAGGGAAAGTCCTCTCTACATTAGAAGACAAGGGTTCCCTGTGGGACGAACTTGATTCCAAGAGTCTCAGCACCTCTGGCCTTTTGTTTTTCACGCAGACTGCACATCCACAATAAGAAATGGCCATACACCTCTGAGCTATAATTTTTAACCTCAATTATTAAGTTCTTGAGACCTGCCTGGGTGCCATTCGGCTTTTCCCTGAAGGAGCAGAGAAGAGATGTAATTCAGGCTGTCCAGAGAGAGGACCCTTTGCCCACCTACATTGGTGGAGTCTTATTGTCACGATCCCTCAACCTCTGCTCCCCACTGCCCTTGCTTTTCCCTTCCACTTCTCCCAGTCCTTGTACATCTACCCTTGGGCCAGAAACTTGGCATTTTACCCATTCCTTAACTGGACATGACTTTGGCACTGAATTTGTAGAAACGGGTAGATGCTGGCTAAGAGTTTCATTTTGCATTCCCTTGTCAGCCACAATGAATCACTGCCCTGCACAGTTCATCTTAATGGAAGGAAATGAGCTTCTGTCCTCACGGTACCAAGGAGATGACTGTATTTCCTTAGCTCCTGTCCTCTTAACACTACCAAGCAGATAATTGTGTTTCATCAGAATTTTTTCTTCCTCGGTGTTAAGAGGAATTATTTTACAGTTATGTTAGTCTACACCCTTGCGGTTCTTTGAAATGTAATGTGTCATCTTCAAACCCCTGGTGGGATTTAATTAATTACCCCTGCCCTTTATCTCCTCACTCAGCAGCACCACTTTCGCTGTCTTTTAAATGTTTTTCCATTATCACTTAATCTTTGCTACATGTGATGTTTTTCTTTTAAAAGCTGGTTTTATTATTTATTGAAGAACACGGCCTTCTGCCAGTTTCCGAGGATAAGCACCTTACAAACGCATCCCTTTTAGCAACTGAGAAGAAGAAATAAAGGAGGGGGAGAATCTAAAGAATGCATCAAACCCACACAAATGTGTAATGACAATTGTCTTAAAGTGAAGAGAGCAAAATAACAACTCTAAGAGCAAAATTATAGCAAAGCGGCATCTTTTTTGCCCTAAAATAAACGGTTTCACAACTAATCTGAGCAACTTGTGAAAAGCCAGGGCACTGGAGGGATCCTCTTGTATTGGGCTAATCTGACTTTGCTATGAAACTAAGATGGGGCAGGCACTGGTGGTTTTAGCAGGACTCCTGAGGGTGAAATGTTAGCAGCCGTGACTGTGACCTTACCCACAAGGGGCCCATTTCCCAAACTTGATGTAACATCACCAAAGGTCCTGACTTTTATGACCTCTGGTTTATGTATTTGTCTATAAGTGCATTAATGTGAGCATAAAGCTTAATTTTTTCCTTTTAAACCAGAAGCTAATGTGATAAATCTGTCTTCCTTGTCATCCCCCAACACAGTTATTAAAAAAGAAGGGATCTTCAACTTTCCTACAAAGACTAGAACGCGGAGACCCCATCACCACCGCGTCACAGCTCACGGTCAGTGACGTTCAGATTCGAAAGCTCCGTGTTTGTTTCAGCTGTGATGTGTTAATGTCGCAGTTTGTCTTCCCTTTCTAACACCTTGAAGAAAGGCCACACACATATGCACACACACGAGCACGCACACACACACACACACACACACACACACACACACACACACATAAGATATGCGTGCTGAACCAATGCACATACACAGCTATGCTGTGGATTGCATTCAGAGCCCCCTGTTTAGACTGTGCTGTATTCCCGCCCACCGTCTCTCTCATGGGAGTCAGCTCTGTTCTTCTCTTTCCGCAGAAATCTCTGGCAGACATCACTGGGAAGCTGCAGAGGGGCAGTCCACACTTCATCCATTGCATCAAGCCCAACACCTCCCAGTTGCCTGGTGTGTTTGATCACTTCTACGTGTCTGCCCAGCTACAGTACCTCGGTGTCCTGGGGCTGGTGAAACTGTTCCGCTATGGGTACCCAGTGCGTCCTTCCTTCGAGGACTTCCTGGCCAGGTCAGTCTGGAGCCGTTATTCTGCCCTCTGCGGAGATGCCATGCTGATGCCATTTTAACAGTCCTTTCCGTTTCCTTTCGAGCATAGCTTTCCGTGGTTCTGCTATCACGGGAAAACAAGACAGTGTGGCAGGCAGTGAAGACTGAGAGAGCTTACGTAAAAAGTCACCAAACGCACTGAGGACAGGACTTTGGAAACCATATGGTCCCCTCATATGTGGCTATCCGTGAACATAGAGATTTATAAAATTGTGGTATATAGTATTTTCATAAGGTTCATTACTATGATTGGTATAAATGTGGCTATTTTTTCCTTTATCTCGTATGAAGAAGTACAATTTAGGGGAAGGTTATCAAACAACACCGGTGGAACAATTACTCCTCGTTTATGTAAACAGAGGTTTGCTGGAATGTAGCGGGAGCATCTGCTCATATGTTGTTTGTGGCCATTTCTTCATTGTAATGGTCACAGAAATGGTAAACACAGTACAAAATATAGGTAAGGTATTTTTATTATTTGGCCCTACAGAGAAGTTTGCTGACCCCGACATTAGATCATTTAAACTCAGACACACCATGTGCCTTAGCAGTGCACTGATGAGGGGAATGTTGGGAAACAGAACCTTGTGTCTGCAGGGATGAGCCCACTTGCACACAGCAAGCTTCCCCGGAGTCTTCACAACTTCCGCAAAGCTTCGCCAGGTTTAGGGCTATGTATTTGCTCATAAGTATTACATGTGGTGTTTGTGTATGTGTGTCAAGGAGAGCATATGTCTGCTTACGTGTGTGTGTGTGTGTGTGTGTGTGTGTGTGTGTGTGTAAGGCACAGAATGACATCTAGTGTCTTCCTTCCATCACTTTCCAGTCTTTCTTTTTGAGACAGGGTGTCACATTGAACATGGAACACACCAATTTGGAAAGACTGGCTATCTGGCCAACAAGCTCCCAAGGGTACCTCTGTTCCTGCTTCCCCGGCATTAGGACTGTAGGTTGTCTGGCTTTTCCTCATGGATGCCAGTAACCTGAAGTCAGGTTCTCATGCTTGAAGGGGATGGCACTTGAACAAGAAATGTCCCCCACAGCCTCGTGTATCTCAGCAGCTGGTCTCTAATCTACGGTACTGTTGAGGGAGGTCATGAAGCCTTTAGGAGGTGTGGCCTTTCTGGAGGAAATGTGTCACTAGGGGTGGGCTTTGAGGGTTTATAACCTCTCCCCAGTCCAGTTTGCTCTCTCTTCCTTCTGTGTAGTTGGATCTGGTCTCTCAGCTTCCTTCTTCTGTTACCATGGCTTCACCATCACTATAGACATCTAACCTTCTGGACCATTTTATAATAGCAGCAGAAGAGTAACTAATATAAGAGGCAAGAGCTGAACCAACCAACCATCTTCCTCAACCCATACATCCATAATGTTTTACATAACCATAAACCTTTGTCTGATTTTCAGAAAATCAATAATCCAAATGAATCTATTTTAAAGAAAGTAGTTGATGAATATTAATTTAGCTTACAGATGTATGCTAATGGGCTTTTGCTTGGTCTGGTGTGTAGTCTACTGCTTTGCTATGACTTTATCTTGGATTGAAGATACCCGCAGCCTAGTAGGCAGACACACGCATGCTCAGCTAAGCAACAGACAGGGTTTGTATTTGAATATGTACTATCTGTCACTGAAGCTCAGGAGGGAGGCCATGCAGAGCTGGCTTTCAGGTGAAGTGAGTATTATTAGTCTTGGTAAAGGAAATAATGATGATTACAACTATATGTATAGACAGTCTTATAATTTACAGGGAATAATTACAAAATTGGGAATTAGGAGTGAACTTCATGGGGCTTGGACAAGAGCGGTGGGACACATTATTGATTATTGTTCATTAGGATATCTCTTTGCCCTTTTTGCCTATTTCCTAAGTAGTAATCAGATCAGTCTTCAGGGATATAGAGCTTTAGAATGGCGCTACATTTTTATGCATTATAATTGGCTTGTTAGAGGTCAGCCCTCCTGCAGCATTAGGTACAAGTGGTCTTTGGGTGAATGAGTTGTAAACCTGCCCACAGGGAAGTTTTTTAAAAGGTGAAAGATTTATACTATCTGAAGAAAAACCGGAGTATCCACATGAAAGTTTAAAACTAAGAGATCCCAAATGTACCCTAAACCTTCAGAATGGGAGCCAGCATAGGGCAGAACCCAAGGGTTCTTTGGCTTGTATCTATGGTTCAACACCAAAGGCTGAATGGCAGTCCTGACCTATGGATGCGGGAAATCAAGGCCATGGGTCTAGATAGATTAGAATTTGGTCGGTTCTCGAGCTCTTGATAGATTAGAATTTGGTCTGTTCTTAGCTCTGAAGCATCTCCTGTGCATGCATGACTGAATCCCTAGTACAGCACATCTGAGCTTCGGGCTCCACATCTTCTGTGGCTTAGGGGAATTCTATAAATGGGTGTATCCAACAGCTGGCCAGAACCGTTGAGGCTGGAGAAGGGCAGACAGTGCTTTGAAAACCCTGATGTAATCTCTTGGGAAAACTGTTTTGTTTTGATGTCTTCCTTGAAATGCCAGTTCCTTAAAAAAATAAAATAAAAATCTTAGTACAAAAAACATAAAACCTCCAGCTGACCAATTCGCCATCAAATCCAAACACCAATTTGCCAAGCTTCTTAGAGCGCCTCCCTCTAAGTTTGAGATACTCTGTGGCCCAAGAGACAGGATTCGTCCACCAACAGAAACAGCACATTCCTGGCATTCACTTGTTGGTTTAGTGAGGCTGTCTCAGGAGCATGGTATCAGTCAAGTCTGTGGTGAGGGAGCCCTCAGAGATTCTCCAGGTGACTTTGCTTTTCTTCCTAATGAGTATCATAACAAGCAGACATCTGAATCGCCGTGTCTCTGCAGAACAGGGAGGGTGGGTAACTGACTCTGTGTGCATGGAGTGCACACACCATACACACACAGATTATACTCACTACAATTGGAAGTTTACTTCATTTTGCCTTTCATATTTGCATATCTCTCTGTCAAAGCCACCTTAATAAAAATAGACTATGCAATTAATCTTTTGAAATTAAATACAGGTTTTAAGTCTATACTTCTCTTAAGATAATGGCTTCTCAGCCGGGACTTCTCTTATTGACAAGCTTTGTAGACACTAAATAAATATCTTCAGGATCCAGACACATAACTTAATGGTGTTTGCCTAGCATAAGTAAGGCTCCAGGTTCAATTCCTAACACACACACTAATAAATAAATGTCTTCAGGCAAGACATGGCATAGACAATTAACTGATGCTCAATTTAGAGTAAAAATTCTGCATAGTAAGAATAATAACAATACTTTTGCATTTCTCATAAATAAAGAGTTTGAGTGTGGAACATCTTTATGAGTTAATCTGTGTATTCCTTTTAACATTTTCTTATCTGAAAGGGATGTGATTTTTCTCGTCTTTGTTTTCAGTAGCTACGCACAAATGTCATTATTAACTTATTTCAATAGAAATGTGTCACCATCTCTCTGAATTTGACAAAAACATTGATCTACAGAGAGATTACCAATCTCGGTGGAACTTGACGAAAATGCAATTAGAACCCTGCTGTCAGTGAGCTGCCTTGATGCAATATCCCATGCATATTCAAAAGCTCACCTGCACCCTGGAATGACCCCAGGCAAGGAAATGCCACTATAAAAATTAAATCCTGGAGGTAGAATTTAATAGAAAACATTTGCTGGTGAAATTCCAGATAGCAGCTTATATCTTTCCTGTGCAAAGCGGACCTTCTTGTATTCTTCTTGTGGCATAAAATATTTCTTTTCTGCTCACAACCAACTTACCCTAACTGTCAAAAACCAAAAACCCATGTTCCTTAATCTACAAGCTCCCATGTAGTGTTATGTCTCTTTCATCTTGTATCTCCTGTGTCCTCTGGTGAACTCCTCCAACTCCGCCCTTCTTCCCAGGGTCCTTAATTGGTTCTCCCGCCTAACCTTATCCTGTCCAGCTATTGGCCAGTCGGCCTCTTTATTAACCCAATCACAGAGACATATGTTCACACAGTGTAAAGGAACATTCCACACCTTGTTGTCCCACTATGGGCAGTATAGCCGAGTAGCCCACATATCTTACCTTGGGAAAAAGCTCCCAAGGGACAAGAAAAAACGATTAAACATAGCAAGTTCTCCTTCTATTCTGTGAGGCACAATGGTTGCAGCCAGTAGAATAGGAGCAACTGATGTGGCCACGTTGGAACAAGCTGCTATGCCCTTTTAAGGGAGACAGGAGGAATACAGAATGAAGGAAAGCCCTCCACAGCCAGACCTCATGTGAACTGACATGATTTTCTTCGCTCTCCAGTTTTTACAGTTCCCTCCATATGTCAGAAAACATCATACTACCAAGTGCTGATGAAATTGTAGAGGAGGAGGAAGGAATTATCAAAGGTCATGCAACCTCCCTAAAAGAGCCATGCAAACATGAGAACCTGAGTTCAACCCCAGAACCCAAGGAAAAGAGCTAGGAACAGTAGGCCATGCTGTGTCCCTGCTCTGGGGAGCTGGGGAGGGAGAGACATGCAGATTCCTGGTGTTTGACAGCTAATGTAACTAGCCCACTTAGAGAACTGAGAAGCTGTCTCAAATGGTTCCTGGGGAATGACATCCAAGGATGACCTCTGACCTACACACTCACATACTCATATATACCCAAAAGAACATGGAAGAACACACACACATGCACACACACA
>NW_004949105.1:7407010-7414364 GCF_000317375.1 Microtus ochrogaster | reverse complement strand
ATATATGTGGTGTGTGTATGTCCCCCTTTATAAACTATATATATATAGTATAATATGTGTGTGTCCCTTTATAAAGTATATATAGATGGTGATCAGTGATGGTGGCTGCTTGTTCTGCGGGCTGGAGTCAGGCCTTGGCTTGCCCTGCAGATGATCTGCCGCCGAGCTGTAGCTGAGCCCGTGATGAGTGCCTTCAATGCTCACTCTCACAGTCTGGCTCTGACCCACCTTCTACTCCTTCAAGTTTTATCACCCCGCTGGGACAGTGCTCACTCATTTATTCATCATCACTAATTCATTCACTCTTACCTTGTCCAGACTCTTACTGAGTCAGAAAGTCATTGTGACTTAGAGTCACCACGAGCTGTAGCCTTGTGGTCATGGTCACTGTGTTCCACGGAGGAGCCCTTCATAATTGACGGTATATAATTATTGATAGTATGCAGATAATCAGTATTATGTAACTACTAATTGTCCTTAAGGCCAGAGCTGAAGCTCAGCATTAGAGAAGTTGCCTAGCATAGCCTAGGCCCCAGGCTCAGTCCCTGGTACAGCCAGAAACATAATAATCAAAGAAAGCCATTGATTTGAAGTTGCCTTGGCAGTACTTTGCTGGAGAGATGGTTCGGTGGGTGAGGTGCCTTCTGTAAAAACATAAGAACAGGTTTGGATCTATAGCACCCACATTAAAAGCTGGGTGTAGAAACATATCTGTAACCCCTGTTCTATGGAAAGAGGGAAAACATGGGGAGATCCGGCACTCACTGACAAGCCACTCTAGAGGAGCTATGAACTCTCAGTCATCAAAAGAATTTATCTGAAGGTAAAAGTGAGGAACAGTGGAGAGAGGTGCCTGAAATTGACCTCTGACCTTCACGCATGCGTGCACAGGCAAGGGCACCCACACTTCCATGTGTACAACACGTACAGGGCACACATATACACTCACAAAGGAAATAAATAAGTGTAATTGTTGTGTGTTTTGTTCTAAATAATAGTAATCTTCCAGTTACCCTCCATCCATCCTGAGTAATTCAGGGCTTCTGGGAAAATGGAAAAACAATGTCAGTTTTGCACTCTAGTCCTTGAGTGGTCAACAGTTCATCACTGAATTAATCTCAAGGCTGTAAACACCTTTCATTCCTCACTTCAAACCTTCTCCAAAGACGCCTTATGTAGTTCATTAGGGACTCTGCACCCCAAATAAATGCAAATGTTAAAATGAGAGAAAAGAGGGGTTCTGACAAGAAAATGTACTCTTCCAGAAATCCCCTATGTTTAACAATTCAAAGACTAATGTACTTTAAAAAGGGCAGAGATACTCCATCCCAAAGGAACTAAAATTCCAAACCTGGTTATCAGGTGTCTCTGAGTTCCCCTTCCTGTTTGTCTTTGACTCAGTCTGAGTGGGGCTCGGCATCTTGGCCAAGTGTAGGGGCTGAGGACTCATCTTATGTCTCCACTAGATTCTTGCCATTCCCAGAAGGAAAAGGCCACTCGATTCCGTCACCAGATGGTTGTCAGCAAATCCCTGTGTCGTGGACTACACTTAAGAACCTGATGTAATTTTCTACACCGTTTCCTTGTGAGCTCTGTATCTGTGATTCAAACTCAATACTTACTGATACTGCACAGCAGAGTTCCTAATGGCGACAGACTCATTATTGCCTGAGCAGCTTACAGTTCTTGCTTTGGTCCTAACCCTTTTTCTGTAACATTCATTGGATGAACGTTCCTGGCTATCGTGGCTGCAGTTTATTTAGCGATATTCCCATTTTCAAGCAAATACCCTGAACCCATTCTCTGAGGCTGATTTCTGCTCACATAGTAATTAAACATGACGAATTCATACTTCTTTATTAAATGGAAAGGGGGGCTGTATTTTCTGTTTCTTTCATGGGTTTTTGATATGCATAGTGAACTAAATACATTCTCTCAATACTGTGAAGTTAGAGATTAATTGTGCAGCTAGAATATTTTTAACAATAAAACCATCACATCACAAGAGACAATTGTATTGATCTCATGTTTATGTAAAAGCTATTTTTAAGTTAGAAAAGATGCAAGTAGACCTGGCCCACTTTACAGGAAACACACAAAATGCAGAGTGTTCTGCTCTTCTCCTGAGAGTCCCCACCTCTTAAGCCAAAAATCTACTTCTGTGACAGCTCAGTTGGTAAATATTTATATTATAGAAATGAATACCACCCACTTTTAGGAGTATTTAATTTTAGGATAGAAGTACTTTATGTTCTTGTCAAGAAATCCACAGTCTTACATAAGCATATTGTTTCAAGATAAAATTATTATATTGGTAAATTTTTTGTCCTTATTCAAAGATCTCCCGTGTATGACTAAATTATTCAGACCTATGTAGAACTTGAATCTACAGCAATCAAACATTTAATAACTTAAGCTATAAAGGAACTTTTAACATAGTCAAAACAATGGCATTTATAGGAAGATGCACCTTAATAAGGAGAGCCCTGGAAATGAAAACTGCATAGAGGGAGGGAGGGAGGAATCAGTAGGAAATGGTGGCAGCGACACACAGTGAGCAGCTGGGGAGAGGACCAGTGTGACCTTTTCCTGATGTGACACTCATGACACTCGATATTTAAGTCCCACTCGCAAGCCTCACCCATCACAGGAAGCGTGGATGAAAGTCATCTGCTTTGTTTTGAAGGAACTTCTATGAGACCCTCGCAAGACAAGAGAAGAGAATATGCCATTGATTGCTCAGAAATAAAGTCGTGATCTAACAATACAGGAAGACAAAATCATGCCTTTGCTGAGTTGTTTTCATTAATTATAGCCTGCATTTTGTTTCAAGTCTAGCATTTATTAAATTACCAAGAAGAATCTTTTAAAAATCACATAGAAAAAATGAATCCATTGAGTTGTGTTTGGGCCAGGCACACATCTAGAATAATCCTTTTCCAAACCAAACATACTCCACTGTCAAACCAACATCCTTACAGTAAGTGTGTTTCCACCCTTGAATTACACATCTCAGAGCATGGTGACACATAGCTGCGTGTTCACTTCTAATCTCTGATCATGCTTTGGGTATGGTTCCCATGAAGAAACACTCTCAATAACATCCCAAATGTGTGGATTATTTTTTCTCATTGCTGTGACCAAATACCTAACGAAGACAGCGTATGGGAGCAAGGATTTATTTGGCTGTCCTGGGGCTGTGGTCCATAGTCACAGGAAAGGCACAGAAGTGGGCATGTGTGGCAGCTAGTCAACTTTTGTCTGGGGTCAGGAGGCACAGAGGTGACTGCTGGCACTCGGCTCTCCTCCTGTTTTCACTCAGCCCTTAGGATAATGTCACCCCACTAAAGTAGGTCTCCTCTATGTTCTCCAGGTATCTGGTGCCTGCTTGCTGGCTGTGGTTAACTTGTAAAGCCCAACATTAGATCTCTGTCTTAGGAAAGGGTCTTTTCCCATTCCAACTTGTTCTTATTAGGAGACAAAAGACAAAGAATTTTGCTCTTCCAACTATATGGGCAGCTTCTAGCAGCCAAAAAGATGAGTTTGTCTTCATCTGGATATACTAAGGGACACACTTTTGTCTAGTGGCTTACTTTGTATTTACCTAATCTCTAAGGTCATTTCACATCTGCCATGGACTCAATTACCATCCCCGTTTCTTTGCTGAACTTTTTGTTCCAACATCTTGCCTAATATTGGGTTCTTTAACCAGTAAAGTTGTGAGTTTTCCGATGGTGTTGGTTATTTCTCTGTCAAATAGTTCCTCCAACAAAGTATCCTATCTTCAGGGTTAGAGAAAACACTGTGTGTTGTTTAACTGTTGAAGAAAATAGTGTGTGCTAATTCTTCTTAAATGTTTGGGAGAATTTGCTACTGAAGTTGTTCAGACCTGCAGATTTATCTGGAAGGTCATTCAGTATGAATTCAGTTTATTCTTGTATTTCAAGCTGTTTCTTCATGGTTATTTTGGTCATTTGTAGTTTTTGTGCTATCTGGGTTTTGTCAACTTGACACAAAAAAAAAAACTGAAAAAGGGTTTTGTTTCTCAACTTCAGTTGAGAAATGGCCTCTATCAGATTGCTTGTAGACAAATCTGTGGGGGAATTTCATATCTCTGTGTGTGTGTGTGTGTGTGTGTGTGTGTGTATGTGTTTCTACTTGTCTTTTGAGAAGTTCATGTTTTTATATTTTATCATATTTTTTATCCTCCCCCAATTCATCCCACATCTTCCCCCACCTCCCTACCTACCCAACGTCTTTGTGTTTTATTCTCTCAATCTTTTAAGAAAACAAACAAAAGAAAATTATATACATACACACACCAAAAAAATGGGAGTCTGATTTATGTTGGCCAATTACGCCTGGTCATGGTTTTGCCCTGCATCACTCAGCTGAAGAAAACCTTGACTGGGCCTCTATCAACCACTATCAGGTGAAGCTTCTTGGCTTAGGGTAGGACACATGACAATCCTCCTGCCTGTAGTTCCCAATGCCGGGATTGAAGGAATAAACCACTATGCCTGGGTTTGTGATTTCTGAGGAACTAATCTCTTAACCGTGTTGTCATGTGTTCTTCTTACCCAGAATCTCCCTTTACCATCCTTTTCCTGTCTGTAGGGTGTGTGGTGATACCCTGTATTTTATGCCTGATGTGGGAATTGAGCCATTTAGGGAAGAAACCCCAATAAACTGGGTTGGCTGGCACCCCAACACACAGAGACATTGGAAAGAGGATCAAATGGGAGCAACCTAGTGACCTCGCATTACTTTTCTGGTGACGGATATGAAGTTTGGTTTGAAACAGAAGAGGAAGTGTGCAAAGGGCTGATGCACAGCATTGTGAAGCCATCTTTGTTGAGGCGTGGTGTGGCTGGCCACTGACTCACTTCCAGTCCTGTGCAGTGTCTGAGGACGTCCCTATTGGTCAAGGGGACAAGCTGTTCTCATGAGACAATTGCTCCAGCAGTCCTTACCATGTCCTGTACAGTGTCTGTACCATGTCCTGTACAGTCCTGTGCAGTGTCTGAGGACGTCCCTATTGGTCAAGGGGACAAGCTGCTTCTCATGAGACAATTGCTCCAGCAGTCCTTACCATGCAGCGAAGACAGAGTTGCCAGGCCCTCGCTCTGCCTTTGGGTCCCTGTGAGCCTGAGGGAAAAGTCATAATGCTTCAGCCAGGCAGCTTCTAAATATCCACGTCAGTGTGGCCTGTTTTACTTCTTTGCCATCCGTGTGTGCATTTATTCCAAGAAACAGACCTTGATATTATCTCTATTGTTTCCTGTCAAATAACTGTTCAAAGCCATGCCATTAGCCTCTCAGACTTCAATATCTCTTTCCTGCTTCCTGTGGGTTTGTTTAGCTCTGTGTCTTCCATCATGAGGTGGGTGTCTGGCTAGCAATGTTGATCCTTTCTTCTGTTTCAACCTAAGTATCCAAGGCAGATTTCTTCCTGTTTGGTTAAACAGCACAGAGTTGAGGGTCAGTTCGTCATTGACCCAGTATCCTGTGTCCAATGATCTGAGCAGCAATGACCCGGTGTAGACACTAGAGTAAATGCTCCCAGGAAGTCTCTGCTTCAGGCTCAAGGATCAGGACCCACAACTGCTGTGCCCTGGTGTGGAACTGTCACACACATCCCTCAGAAAGTAGATGCTGAGCCCTGTCCGAGAGTGGAACCTTCCCTCCCACAGAAGCAGTGGTCATACAGGCTGGGGCCTGGAACATGGATGTTTTCTTTTCTTCTCAACCTGCAACACACAGATGCAGGCTAGGAAAGGAGCGGGGAAACCCCAGCCTGCAGGCTGGAGGGCAAGACAAGCAGACCTGGAGACAGGAAGTCCCTGGTGAGACAGGGTGAGAACTCATGGGCTGACCTTCAAGCTGCAGGTGTTGGCATCCTGTATCGTGTTTATTTACTAATTTGTATGAGTGTTTCTTAGAGCAGTCACGCCACAGCAAAGCCGAGCCAGAGTTCCAGAGATTGGCCAGAGCCTCATGGTCCCCTTGCTCACATTCCTCTCCAGGAGCTCAGTAGGTTGTGGTGGTAGGAGACCCTTCATGGACGCGGCATCACTGGGGCACAGCTGGAGCTAGTTGTTCAGCCTCCTCTTCAGTTCAAATAGACGTTTTACAAAATTAGCCACTTAAAGTTGACATTTTTCTTCTCGCATTTTTAAGGTGTTCATGTTCACCCTTGCCTTTTCCCAAGAAGAGAATAGCCTGTGCCCCGTGACTCCACTCTTCTGGACACAACATGCCTTTCAGTTCTGGGCGCTTTGAAGATGTTTTCTCTATTTTTTTGAGCAACTTGCTCGTGATGCCTTTGAGTGGAGTTCTCCCTGGGTCCCACATGCTTGCTTTTTCAGATCTTTGATGTTTGGAGTCTTACAAATTCAAAGCAATCTTATCAATACTTTTTTCCCTTTCCTCTCCTCTACACTCCCGTTAAAGGTTACAGTGCATGCATGACCTCACGTGCTGCTCTCCTCGAGCCCCTAGACTTCTCACTGTCTTCTTTGGGTTCCTTCTTTCCCTAGTGTCCATGACGATCTTCAAAAAGACTAACCATTTCTGAACTAAAGCAATCTATGGTTTCTTTTTCCTGATTCCAGTTTTTAGAATTTTCATTTGTATAAGCTCAAGACAGACCTTTTATTAATTCTTCATGTTTTTATTGTGGTTTCTGTTCCTTGCAGTGTCTCCTAACTTACAAATTTCCTTATCTGTGTCAGTTCTGGGTTGGTATTAGTGGATAATTTTCTCAGAGGTTTAAATGTTTTGGTTTGGTTTGGTTTTCTTTTCGGGGATGTGCAGTTGGAACAGGCTTTTAGATGCTAAGATTTTTTGGGGAGGGAGGGGGAGGTTGATTCTGTTCTATCTCTCCAGGTCTTGTATAGTTTAGTTAAGGAAGTATACAATTAAACAGGTTGTCATTTGGAGCTTTTCTTTTTCACTTTCTGTTAGTTACCTTTTCTAGTCACGGTGACCAGTACCTGACAAGAAGCAGCTGGAGGCAGGAAGGATTTGTTTTGGCTCGCGGTTACAGGGGCACGGCCATCCAGCATGATGGGAAATGTGGGCAGCAGTTCCCCAGCAAGGCTAGCATGCTGCCGGGAGACTCACCTCCTCACTTCTTACTGGAACTGGAAGCGAAGACTTCAGGGTCTGGAAGTAGGGATAGGCCCCAAGCCCTCAGACATGACGCCTAGAACCCACTTCCTTCAGTTAGGTCCCAACCCCTTAACGGTCACAGTGCTCACAAAATAGCACCAGCAGGTGGAACAAATTTTCAAACACAAGCCTGTGGGTGCTTGGGCCATGACTGGCATTGTTGTTTGAGCCTGTGGGTGCT
>NW_004949105.1:7401628-7406038 GCF_000317375.1 Microtus ochrogaster | reverse complement strand
AATCCTTCGTGGGACTCGGGAAGCTCATTTAGATGCCTCTGTTGATAGGTTTCTGCTCAGGACATGAGGTGACACTCTGGGGATGTCTCTCTCTCTCTCTCTCTCTCTCTCTCTCTCTCTCTCTTTCTCCTTGGGCACTCTCACCTTCCATGTCCATCTCTGTACCTTGGAGAGACTTAGGAAAGGGTAGAAACTCTCCCATGATGCAAGCAGGGGCAGCATTAGGGCCGGACTTCCTTGCTTTCTGCCTTAGATGACTGGGTTCAGGGACTGGTGTCTACTGTCCTGAGGGACACTGCCTGGCCTTTCTCTTTAGTTATGTGTTGTGTGGAGATAGAGACTGTGAACTTGGCTGGGTTTGATGTAATCCAGGAGATACACCTTTTGGTAGTATCTATGAGAGCATTTCCAGAACGGAGTGTGGACACCCTTAACACAGGTATCTCCTCCTGTGGGCTAGGGTTCTAGACTAAACAAAGTGGGAAAAAGAGAAAGACAGGTAAGTCTGTCATTCTTCACTCTCTCTTCTGTCTACTGCGGATGTAGTGTGACCTGTCACTGTAGGCTCTGCTGTCATACTTTCCCACCATGATGGGTAGCACACCTTTGAACCCTGAAACAAAAGAATCCCTCATTTCCTCAAGTTGCTTATTGTTCAGTGCTTGGTCCCAACAGTGAGATGCTACTTAGTACCGAGGTTAATCTTAATGGCTGCTAACCTATCCCTGTGATGTCTGGTTCTTGTTGAATGGACATTGTTACCTGTTCATTGGTCCTGGACTGTGTAACCAACTCTTCCAGAAGTCCTCTGTATATTGGAGCTTATGTTTGGACATTTGTATTAAGGTAACTTTTATGAACTGTGGATAATGGCACACTACACTGCTCTGATTATACAGATTATATACAGTAGCTTTTTCTAAACAGATTTATGTCTCTGTATAAAAGTCAGCATAGAGCAGCTGGTATTGTATAAGGCGACAATGCTAGACATTAGCTTTGGATAGGAAGTAGAGGCGAGCACTGGATTTGTTTAAAACTGCACAGGTATTAATTATGTTAAAATTAAGCAGCCTAGATATTGTTCAGGAAGCCGGTGACTGGTGACCTATTTGTGGAGAAATGTGGGTTGAGGGTTTCGGTCACCAAATGTTCAAAACTGTATCCTTCTATGCAAGAATCTGAACAGAACTGTGAGCATTCTGAGTCTCTTCCCAACCTCCCTGGCAGAGGACCTTGGCTAGACTGTGCCCCCTGCCTTGCTCATAATAGAATCTAACAACAGGGACGCTTCCCTTCCCTTATTAATGGCATACTGCTGCCTAGGGAATCCCAAGATGGTAAAATATCTTAAGAGGTTTCAGAATTTGTAAGTAAATAAAATAGTAGGCTGTACTTTTATTAAAAAATTAGTTTGAGAATTTCATACATGTATGTAACATGTAACATGCTTTGAACAAGTCAGCCCTCAGTCCCTTCCCTCCAGCTCTGCCCTGGCCCCACTCCCCAATGCTTTCCCCTCCCAACTTCATGTGATTTTGCAAACATTCTGGAGCTCACGCAGTGCTGCCTACATGTGCAGGGGCGTGCGACCCTCTCCTGGAACATGGCAACACCTCCAAGGAAGCCATGGTAGTCACTAATGTTTCTTACGTGTTACCCTGAAATCTTCACAGGGAAAATAGCCTGCCGCAATTCCCAGATATTTATCAGGTTAGCAATAAAGCTCATAAAATTAATATTAAAACAAAATGCCTCTGACCTTTGTCATACACTGTGGCGTCCAATGTCCGTGGCCAGGGAAATGTTTAAAATGGCATACTTGCAATGATTCATGGGTTCCACACAGAGAGCACTGTAAAATAGGTGTGTCTTGGTCATTCTCACATGTTTTAGTTAGGGTTTCTATCTCTAGGATACAATGCCATGACCAAAAGCAACTTGAGGGGGAAAGGATTAGTTCATCTTGTACTTAGCATATCACGATTCATGGGGAAGGAAGTCTGGGCAAGGGCTCAAGGCAGGAATCTGGGGTAGGAACTAAAGTCAAAGCCACAGGGCATCACTCCTGCTGGCTTGGTTCCCACGGCTTGGCCATCCAGGTCCATCCACAATGAGCTGTGCTTTCCCACATCAACCATTAATCAAGAAAATGCGCTACAGGCTTGCCCACCAGGCAGCAAAGGAAGCATTTTCTTAGTCTGAGGATCTCTCCTCTCAAAATTGCTCCAACTTTTGTCAAGGTGACAACAAAACTAACCAGGACATCTAGCACACAAAGCCTTCCCAATGGCTCTGCAGATACACCTTTTTAATGTAACTCACCAAAGTGTTTACCATCCAGAGAATGAGCAATCATAAATAAAAACAAGCAAAGTGTAATACTTTCGAGATTACTCCCCTTCACTTCCTTCTTAAAGATCTTTTATTCTTGCCCTAAATCTTGTTCCTAAGGCCTCTGAAGAACTGAAAGTGTGGAAATTACCATTATTGCTTTATGTGTTATTAATTAGTATGGATATTGTTCCTAAATATGGCTGTATGCATTATTAGTTAGTGTGAATGTTGTTCCTAAGGATGGCTGATACTGCTGTCAGTATGGAAGAAGCAGCCATAAGCACACAGGTTATGTAGACTTGAAAGGCTAATCAGCTTCCAGGTAGGGAAGAAGGTAGGAGACAGATGTGATAAATGGAGCCAATACCAGGGTGTGGGGAGAACAGGGGTTTGAGATTTGATGGTTTTGAGGAGCCCTGGGGAGATCTAACTGAATGCCCATGGGCATCAGAGTATCTCTCAGAAGTATGAGACATGATTGGCGTGCCCCCATGCGTGCGATAAGCCATGAGTTTATATGTGACTGCTTCAGCCTTGCGTGTGTTCAGTGCTGAGGTGAGACTCTGAGGGAGACTCAGGAATGCGGAGGCGGAAGCGCACTGACCCAGCTGGGATACGGACTGTCCTCCTAAAGGCTCACGTGTTGAGTGACAAGGTTCTGGCAGGATCTGGAAATCCTAGGAGGTGGGACTTAGCTAGAGGAAGTAGGTCATTGGAGAATGTCCTTGTGGGCTTTGTCTTGCCCCGCCTCCTTCCTGGATCCCACCTCCCAGCTTCCTGGCTGCCACTGTGTGAAGAACCTTCTCTGCCACACACTTCTGCTGCCGTGATATTCTGCCCAAGTCTACGGGACCACGCAACTATGAACGGAACCTCCGAGGTCACGCATCCGTCAGCGTCCCTTGTCCTCTCATTTGTTTGGTCCAGATATTTTGTCGCGGTGTTAAGAAACATGGCTAATGGGAACGTGTACCCTAGTGGGGAAAAAGGAGGGTGATGCCTATGAGAGCATAGAATTTATGAAGCAGAAGAGCGGGGAAAATGGAAATGGGGGGCATGTAATCCGGAAGGAGACACAGGTGGCAGAAACATCAAGTTTTATGTGATGAGGGACCCTGAAATGCTGTAACTAGTTTGACTTAAGAAAGTTCCTTGCTCTATAGATCTGGGGCGTAGTGATGAAGGGTTGTGTGCACAAAACAGAAGGTTGTCTGTGGCACTTAGAGAGTGTTCAGACAGGAGGACCCGGATGCTGTCTGACCACCACTTAGAATCACTCCCGTCCCTTGTTGGGTCCCTATCGCCACAAGCAGTTCTGCTAAGATGTGATCTCAGCTGGACAGAATCGTGACTGACACAGAAATGGAGCACATCTTACCATTTCCGCAAAAAGGACATGTGTCAGATGTCTCTGCCAGTCCAAATAAAAATGGAACTTTTAGATGATTTTATTTGGTGATAACAGGATTTATTGGCCCTGCCCAGGGAGGATGTCGTCTGCATTTGCTGCCGACAGGGCTTTCTTGACCTTGGTTAACTTTCCACACCTCCAGTTCTCTGCAAATGGCAGTGAAAGCAGACACTAGTCAAAAGCAATAAGACTCACACCTCCACAGGACTTGTTAACTCCCAGAGGGCCCAGTGGAGACCCAGCTTTCAGCTGACAGGGCTCCTGAGTTCACTGCATTTTGTAACCCCAAGAAGGAGTAGTCTTCGGTGTAATTATTCAGAGAAATACCGTAGGAACAGAAGCAACAGGGTAGGCTTCTATGCTTGACAAAGAGGTGAGATACGTTTCTGTGCATCCAAAGACCTTTATATATTAATTTCTGCCAGGACCTAGTTAGCAGCGATTTTAATCATGGTGTTTTGTTTTGTTTTTTTCCCCTCCTTTGATTAAGACTTCCATTTCAGGGCTGGGGAATAGCTCAACCAGTGTAAAGCCTTGTCTCCCAAGCACGAGGACCTGAATTCCATATCCGGAACCCATATTCTAAAATGCTGGGTGTGATACACATTAGTAATCCAAGCCGTGGAGAGGTGGAGACAGGAGGATCCTGGGCTTGCTGACTA
>NW_004949105.1:7396175-7401242 GCF_000317375.1 Microtus ochrogaster | reverse complement strand
ATGAGCATACACCAGCCACATGCTCACAAACACACATGTACAGAAAAACCTTCCCTCCAGATATGTGTGCCTCTCTGTGAATAATGATATAGTTACATCCCTAAGGTATTTAAAATGTCACCTGACTTTTGTCCCTTAGAACTTCCTTTCTGACCAGTATTTACAAATCATAAGAATAAATAACCAAGTATTAAATGGCAGTTTGATACACAATTTTCTCACAAAGTATAAACATCCAGGATTTAAATTCTTGATATGGCTGAAAAAAATCTCTCACTACTGCTGCATGGGGCAAAAATAATAAATTGATAGTCGAATGGTCCCACAGTTCACACTAATATCGTCACTATGTTTCTTTAATGAGAGTTGTCTTTTAAGATATGAAGATTCAGTTTCCCTAGTACTTAATGCCTCATGAGATAAATGTTGATTTTTTCTTTGTAAATATTTGCTGCATGCTTTTTAAAATCAGTCCTTTCCATGATGAGCATAGTCCAGTTCCCCAGCAGAAGCCTCCGTCCCAATTCAGCCCTGACACAGTGCCGATGCTGTCCCTTTTGAAACAGGACAATCTGATCTGCACACCAGCCTCGCTCTGTAGGAAATTGGCATGTCATCCTGAGCTTCATAACGGTTTCCTCTCTGAAGGTGTTAGCGACACTTGTCTGCTTCTTTAAATTGTGCAATTCCTGCAATCGCCACAAAACTTTCCAGCCATTTTCAAGAGCATACTTGTCTCCTCTGCAGCGGGGAAGAGCAGCAGAATAACAAACACCCTGATGAGCCCATGTACCTGCGTGAGCTTCCTGTTCCTGGCCAGAAACAGGTCAGAGTGGCCCTGGTGAATATTAGATTAAGGAGCAAATTGCCTTAGGAATGGGGTAATTGCATCTAAACTGCATAGCTTCAAGAGGCCTCTCATTTGGCCTAAACAAGAGAACATCTGTTCCTTTCAGCCCAGCTAGACAGGCTGTTCCTGTACCTGATACATAAGCTCTGGCTCCGGCAGCAAAGCACAGACTGCACAGAGGATAAAGAAATAAAGCCATCATATTGAGTGCACAGAGCTGGCTGTGCACTGCGTCCTCTGGAAAGCAGGGCTGACTCCAAGGCAACAAGACCCATGTCTACAAAGACCGTTATTCCAGCAGCACCACACAGTCAGCCCTGAAGAGAGGCTTGCATTAGACATTCCCATGCTAGAAGGCCAGTGAGGTGTGGGAGGGCCATAAGCCGCACTGTGGGGCTGCCTCAGGCACATTGACGAACCTGGCTGAGACAAGCCTTTCATGCTATAAGGCTGCTCCGTGACCTGATGACATACCTCATCTGGTTTCATTTTCATCCCTTCCTTCCTTTTCTTTTTCTTTTCTTTTTGTTGTTGTTGTTGTTTTGTTTTTTTTTTTTTATCAGTGAGCTCCTAGGAACTGGTTCTCTCCTTCCTCTATGGGGGTCCAGAGGATTGAACTCGGGTCTTGAGGCTTAGCCTCAAGCACCTTTACCCTCTGAGGCGTTTAGCCTGTCCTTCATTCATTTCTGAAATAAGTCAAATGTTGCTGTATCACACAGCCAAGATAAAGGGGTGAGACCAGCTTCAACTCAGATCTCAACAACGTCGTCATGGAAACGGGTGGCAGATGGTCCAAAGCAGTTTCCTGTGTGCATCAGGGCACTCCTATCCCAGCATCTGAAATCAAGCAGCATTATTCTTCACTTCCCTTGTGTGCATGTGAGGGACCCCGGGTTCGATTCCATGAAGTTCATGAACACATGGGATAGAGGTAAAGTTGTGTTGCCCAAGCAGCTTGTCCTGCCGTGCGTGGGGTTTGGAGCAACATTCGGTGGGCACAATCATGAGCAGAATGAATGTGGCTGTGTGCAGCTCATGGTCAGTCATGCACACTCATGCCACACTTGTGTGCAGACTGCTGGTCAGTACCTGAGCAAACGCACCTGTAGAAGAGCATGGGACCCTCCCTGGCAGTGCACACTGAAGGGAACTGCATAACATTCTGGACAAGGGCAGGTCCTCTGGTATTCCACAGAGGCCTCCCGACCCCCTGGGCTTCTGACATTGGGGTGTGAGTGGGGTCACACCTCATCGCAGATGTGATCATTGAACAGAGAAGTGCCTAACATACGTGACCAGGTGGACGCTTAGTGATAAGAGCCATTCCTGCCACAAGTGGGTGGGGAAAGCCGATGGCTTTGATCTCTCATTTGGAGTTGAGGGAAATGCGTGGAGGTGTGGAATGTGGCTCTGGCCCCTCTCTGCCTCATTAACATTCCTGGTTTATATGTTACTCCCTACATTGGTTGTCTCTATCCTTCCAAGCACAAGGCTGAAAGGTGTGAGCTCTGTCTTCCACCAACCTTGATAAGCAGGCTCTACACTGATTAAGGACCCTGGCACTAGATTCAGTTGGTTCTCCCAGAATGCTATATCACCTTTCTAAATGTATCCTCAGATTGTGAAGACCCAGGAGAGGCCCCAGGATGGCTTTGCAACCACCTGAGAGTGTTCCTGGTCTTTACAGCCATTCTGTCAATCTTTTCTTATCTTCCTCAATCTCTTCCTCTCTTCCTCTATGATCTTTTTCAACTCCAGAGAATCACATAGAGGGCAGAGAAGCCTCCACTGTGGCAGTCTCCGGGTCCCACTTCACACTCTGTGGCCATGAGTGGTATCAGAAGCTGGCTCATCTCTCACTTGTTCCTTGACACAAATGACCACTTCCCTAATAGCATCTTATTACAAACCATGGATGTAGGTAGAGCCTGCCTATGGAGAGCCTGTTTACACATTCCCCAGCCTCGGTTTGAACCCCACTCCTAGATGCTCATGCCAGGAGGTGCTTGGGAAAGACTGCTGTGGGATAATGCTTTTGTACACTGTAAAGATTTCTCACTTGAATTGGTTTAATAAAACACTGATTAGCCACTACAAGCAGGAAGTATAGGTGGTGTGAGCAAACTAGGAGAATTCTGGGAAGAGGAAAGGCAGAGACACAGCCGTCATCCAGAAGCAGAGGAAGCAAGATGCGAATGTCTTACTGAGAAAAGGTACCAAGCCGCATGGCTAAAACAGATAATAGTTATGGATTAATTTAAGTTGTAAGAGCTAGTTAATAATAAGCCTGAGATAATAGGCCAAACAGTTTATAATTAATATAAGCTTCTGTGTGTTTCTTTGGGACCAAATGGCTGTGGCCCCAGGCCAGACAGAAACTTCTGTTTACAAAGGACTTTCACAGAAAGGAAATAATGCATCCCTGCTTCTATCTGAGGATACCTCTTGCTTCCAAGGTGTAAGGAGAAGTGTTGCCGCCTTCCGGCACATTTCTTTCTTCTTCCTTGTCGGAGCTCTGCACTCACCAGGGTGAGGTTGGGTAGGACTCATGTGAGTCCCAGTCAAGGTAAAACAAAATTGAACTCACAGCCAAATTTAGGACCAAACACATCAGGCATCTCCGAGGCAGTGGGAATTTTATCTCTGTTGCCCTTCCTGTAAATACAAGGGGGTATGTAGGGCCCTGGGATGAGAAGCAACACAGAGAGCTTCTGTCACTAATGACAAAAGGAGGCCACAGGAAGCTCGGGGTGAAAAGGAGGACACGAAGAAAACTGATTCATCTGGTTGCAGAAAGCCTTTGTGTAGGTGTCTGAATGCAGTGAGCACACACACACACCAAGAAACAGGCTGAGCTAGAGTGAGCAGGCGGGGTAACCTCTCCAAAGTGAAGGGAAGGGAAGGCTGAACAAACACACAGAGAGGACACACAGGGCTCCATGAGAGAGGCACTTCTGCAACTTGATCCATGTTTTCTCACCCTTTGCCTTGCACAGAAGTAACCGATGCCAGCCCCGACCCTCGATTTGACCCCACTCTCCATGTGGTAATATTCAAGCCCACTCGTGCCCTTTTCCATCCTTCTCTTCCATGTTTCCAGGGTCGTGGCAGGTCTCTTGTTGCTAGGCAGCTGCGCTCAGCCCTGTGACGGCTGGAAAGGAGCTGGAAAATGGCCCTCCACACCTGTGTAGTGTTTACTGCGAGCAAAAACACGGGAGCAAAGCCAACATCCAGGCGAGTCCACAGAGGGAACCAAGTGCAGTCTTCTTAAATCAGAACTACCCACTGTGGGAGTGTGTGTGTGTGTGTGTGTGTGTGTGTGTGTGCTGTGACCCTGGGGAAGTCCTCAAGGGAATGGAGTCTAGTGCTTCTAAAATGCAGGTACAGAAAAATGAGCAGAATGTAGGCATTGAGGGTTTCCAGGACTGTCAACTCTGTGTAAGCTTCAATCATTTCTCTTGCCTTCACTAACAGGAGCACCCCAAACTTCCATCTCTGTGTAGCCTGCAGGCTTGTGTGCTTTATTTGTATCAGAGCCTGTAGAACTCCATCCTCCACCTTCCCCATCTCACCCTTAACCCTCCGTTCCCCAGACCCTACAGCCAGCTCTCCACACTGGCAGGTTCTAACGGCTACAGGGCTGGGCACTGCAGATCAAGGTTGCTGTATTCTTCTCTCTACAACATCAGTTACGTTCTGTTGCTGTGATACAGACTCTGGCCAGAAGCAGCTTGGGGAGGAAGGGGCTTATTTCAGCTTAGAGTTACATATCATAGTCTACTCTCAAAGGAAGTTAGGACGGGAAACCAGAAGCAGGAACTGAAGCAGAGCCCATGAAAGAGCACTGGTTAATAAAACCGAGCAATGGCCCAGCCCACAGTGGGCTGAGCCTCTCACGCTATCTGATTTGCAGTGTTCCACACACGCGCCTACAGGAAATCAGCTGAGGGACACCTTTCTCATGTGACTCTGGCTTGAGGCAAGTGTACGAACAGCCAGCTAGCAGCTTGCTACTCCCTGCCCTGTAGTGCCAGCCTTCCAGTAACTTCTAAGGATGGTTTTTCTTCTTTTCCTGGGCTTCTTTTTCCTTTATCATATCTGGTTCCTGGGATGGGGCTGGACAAGGAGCTGGTGTTTCCCAAACATTATTTCCTGGTTCATAACGACCATGAAGCGACGCATTTCATAAGCTCTGGAGATAGGGAAACAACCTAGAT
>NW_004949105.1:7394267-7395320 GCF_000317375.1 Microtus ochrogaster | reverse complement strand
CAGCATAGCTTGTTCATGATAGATGCTCGATAAATATTTATCGAGATAATTAAATTTGTAATGGGTTTCAAGAGCCAAAAAAAGGGGGGGGGGAATCAGAACTTTCACTTTAACAACAGAACTTTCTTTGAGAGTAAAAGGAAAAGTCAATATTCAGCAAGCAAACTCACAGGAACTCCTGGGGGTTACAGAAGATAGCTTAATTTACTTAGCTCATATTTCCCTAAGAAAACCATTCTGCTGCCTCCTCATTTCCTTTGAAAGCTGTTATTTTAAAGCCTCTATGTTAATCTGAATGAAAACAGCAGATCCCCAGCTCTGGGAAATAGGGTGTCAGAGCTGCCCCTTTAAACTAAAAGGAGCCTTGCCCTGCATCGGGAAGAGCTCGCCTGAGTCCTCATTGTCATGGCTCCTTCCCAGGACCTCACACGTCATTGACTTTTCTCCGTGCCCCTTCACTTCAACCTGTCCCTCTTCCAACACAGGGGCCTCAAAGTGACCCCAGGGTGGTGTGGCTTTTTCACTTGGGATTCCGTATGACATTGGGTTCCTGTGGGTTTGATTCCATCCCACTCAGAGTGCTGAGAGTCGAAGAGAGATTTTCACTCGTTTCCTCGACATGAAGATGGCTCATAGAACCCAAGTGAGAGATGTCGGAGCCTTGGAACCCACTCATTAGAGATAGGCGAAGTGGGAAGCGGGTATCCAGAAGGAAAGAAGGTAGGGTAGGCGGAGACACGTTGTACGAGAAAGGGGGGATGCATGGTAGCGCCCACACATCTTCAGATGGGAGGTTGAGGGGACACCGAATGCAGAGCACTGTAAGAAGTGACTCGGTTTCCAAATGGCCATTCCTGCCCTGTTCCATCTTCAGAGGGTCGTGGCAGTGGAGGAAGCAGCCGCAGATAATCCTCTGGCAGCAGGGAGATGAGGAACTTTCAGTGATAACTGTCCCTGCCCCCGGCCACACCCCAGCTGGAACCCCCTTCTGCTCTCACGTGTGCAGTCTCCCGTGATTCCCTGGGAGTCTCACGTGTGCAGTCTCCCGTGATT
>NW_004949105.1:7389650-7393756 GCF_000317375.1 Microtus ochrogaster | reverse complement strand
TCGTGCACTGAACTCACTAGACTTCCCGGAGTCCCCCATCTGCACCCAGTTGGTTTCTTGGCCTCCTCTTTGCTCAACCCCTCTCCGTCACAGTCTGCTGATGCTTGCAGGGTCATATATGCTGGCTGCCTTTGCAGGTCTCTTGATCACAGGCTCCATCAAAACCACGTCCCACTGGTCACCTGCAGGCCACTTTATCCTCACCGGCTGTGTCCTTTTGAAGTCCTCTCAAGAGCCTGGTTTATTGCCTCCTTTCTTACAGCTGCTTCGGCCCCTCCACGTTTCTGGGGGAGGGCTGTAGATGCTCACCCACTTCTTCTTCCATTTGTAATTGTTCATAGATTACTTGAGCCTGGACAAGGGGACTTAGGACCAATAGAGAGCACATGAAGGTTTGTACATAGGGCCTTCAGGAGAGAGAGGTGACCTGCCTAGGAACCCCAGAGCAGAGGCAGGGTTGCTAGTCCTGTCTGACAGCACCGTGCTCTGGTCTATGACAGCTGTAGGTGCACCGCCTGCCTCAGACCTGTGAGCATGTCTCCTAGTCAAGAGACACTCATAGGTGACACTCGAGCTGCCCAAGGCACGGCTTTTCAAATCACTGGAGCACAGTACTCACTGCACGGCCTCAGAGGACGCTTTTTGTCTCTCTTGCTGGGATGTCAGGACTATTCAGTGTGGAGTGTCAGAAGAACCCGTCCTGACTTGTTAAGACGAAGTTCAGACGCTTAAGTTATATCCATTGCATTCTTAGATACAATTAACAGAGTTCCAAAATGCAAAGAGGGGATTATCCGTGGGAATAAAAGGGGTTTGAGTTATCTCATGTCACGGTTGTGTACCTGGAATTTCTTGGGGGGTACAGATTGATCTACGTCTGATACAGATTCGGCTTGGCTGTTAAAGGGGCCCCAGTCACCCAGAGGTCAGCAGACCAAGTTCTTCTCCAAGGACCCTTCTCTCTGCTCAGTCTCAGGACAGCTACTGTTGAGCTTCTGTGGACCATGGTCTCTCTTTTCTGCTCTGCCTGGGTTAGGCTTCTAGGTCTCTGATACACTTGAGCCATGTCAGGAGAGAGCTGGCACTGCAGTCACACCAGTTCATCCTTCATCATCTCTTTTCCTCGGCTCTTCGCCGGAGCTGTAGAACCACAAGTCCAACACGGAGGGGTCAGCTAGGTCACGCTACCCTGAAACTGAGCGGCTCAGGGAATGCAAATCTTATTGTCGTAGATGTCAAGCTTTCTGCGGCATGTTTTAGATGGAACACTGGAGTATTGTACAAAAATTAACTAAAAATACGTGATTTGAGTTTCTGTATTGAACTTCCATAAGCTTGCGGAACTGCGTGTCGTGAGATTCATCAAGTTTGAGGGCAATGAGATCCCAGTGTAAGCTCTGGGCCTTTCTTCTGTTACTCCCCTCCTCTCCCCCACCCCTTCCTATGCTGCCATTTTACTTATGTGTCCAATTAAATAGAGTAAGTACAAAATATTTAGATAAATTTTAATGGCCAATGTAATTTTGAAATGTTTGAAAGAGCTATAGAAACCATTCCATCACCGTGAGTCTCAACTAGAGAATGGAACTCGAACACTCAGAGATAATTTCTAAAAATAGGAATGTCCAGTGGGGATTTAAAATGCTCAGTGTCTCATATAAGGGGAGAAGGCTGACCTACCTCCCTTGAAATAGGAATCGTCACTCTTTTAATATTTCTTTACTGCAAACTAAATGTATCCTCACATAGTAATTGAATAGATGCTTGAATTTCTTAAAAAGTGACTTCTTTTTGTAAGGCCAAGCCAAATATCTAAATGGCAACTAATAGATTAGTTTTTATCCTCTTCCAATTTTTCATGAATAAATGGTATTCATCATTGTATGACAGAATGACATGTAAGTTGAAAAACAATGTAGCTGGCTCGTATGAAGGACAATTTTCTGCAGAAGATTGTTGTTTCCCTCTTGGCTGGTATGTGCCTAGTGGATGAGCTATTTGTGGATTTCCAGATAGAATACAAGAATCTGAGAAGTGGTATGGTCAGTCAGCCCTGTTGAATCTGATCATCTCTGACTGTCACTTATTCTTGTACTTGTTTCCTGACAGATACGAGTCGCTGGCTTCTGTTCTTCTGGGCGAGAAGAAGGATCAGCCTGCTGAGGAGAGATGCCGGCTTGTTCTCCAGCGGTGCAAGTTACAAGGCTGGCAGGTTGGTGACCGACAGACTATGGAAAAGGAAGGCTAGGGTTTTAAAGGCATGAGTCGTGGCAGTAGCTGTCCTGGCAAAGACAAATGACCTTGTTATGTTTGGCAAGGCACAGCCCTCGGTGTGGTTGCTGGAAAAGTGTCGTTCTGTATGATTTATGGATTTTAGCACCATGGAAGCAATGTAAGCGGCCGCCCGCTTTCACAGCTACACAGAGAACTGACCGGGCTCAGGCCAGTTTTCTGGGTTCATACCTGCTCACTAGCAGTTTGTAAAGCATCTGATAGGTAGCATACATGCCACCTTTCTAGTTCTGTGGCAAAGCCCCTGAGGTGGACGGAGGTGAAAGAGAAAAGGTTTCCTTGGGCTCACAGCTTCGGTCCATGGTCCATGGGTGCCACTGTGTTTGGGCTTGCGGCAGACTGAACATCACACCACAGTGTACATACATGAACAGAGGCATTCAGATCATGACATGGAGGATGGAGACGGGAAGAAGGGAGGGGAGAGCGCAGCTGTTCATGTGATGACATTCAGGAAGAAAAGGAGAGGAAAGGGAGGGAGGGGAAGAAGAGAGAGGGAGATCCCAGGCCCCAGTGTCATCCACTTCGAAGGCACAGCCCCCACCGGCGTAACTTCCCCTCTCTAGGGTTCAGCTTCTTGTGGACCACCACCTCTTGATAGCCACAGGCTAATAACCAAGCCTGCAACACTAGAGCATTTAGGAGACATACTCTGGATCCAAACCCAAAAAGAGGAGCAGAATTCAGAAAACCCACAGAGTAAGGAAAGAATATTGAGTGACCCATAATCTTTGCGTTAGATCCGGGCTTGCCAAGCTGGAAACGCTGTGTGTGGACCCCTTCTTCAGTTTCTCTTCACTCTGCTTCTCACTGACCTCACAGGGCCACTGTTTCCGAGCACTAGCAAGCAGACACGCTTTGAATCTCAGAGCTGTGGTCTGTATGTCACATAAACTGCACCCCAGGAGCCCAAGGCAGCTACCTCTAAGCCAGTACAGGGACAAAATAAGGCAAACTAGCGTGGCTGCCCCCACTAGAGCCGGATGGGCACCTGAGACGACATCGTGAGCATCCTTGGCTAGCTTTAGGGAGAAGGAGCTTGAGTGGAGGAAAATGAAGTCCTGGGCACCGGGAACTCCTTGGAGGGCGCAGGTGGCACAGAGGGTGTTGAGAGGGGCGGCGAGGTGTAGATTACTGGAAAACAACCACAGCCTTCAGGTTTTAAGTTAATTGTTCATCTCCGAGTAGAAGGGCATGATCATTGATCAGGGTGGATCTGGCAATGCGTCAGGAGTGGAGGGAGCAGATGGCTCCACATAGCATAGGGTCTGAGAGCAGCACAGCCTACACGGTACGTCAACTACGTCAGCGTCAGCTACGTCAGTGGAAGTGGCGTCACAAGCACACTCGCCTATGACCTAGAACGAGGAGCAGAAGGCTCAGGCACGGGGGGGGGGGGGGGGGGGGGGGGGGGGAGCGTCACCGTTTCTCCCTTAGTGCCACCCACACTCTTCCTTTGTCTCCTTTCTGCCTCTCCTCATTTAATCTTGATGGAAGTTGGACTCTCAGTCTCAGTCTGAGGGAGGACGCTTACTCACGCTGGGTTGTCATGGTTGCACATCAGCGCTGAGACTGGGTTTTTAAAGGAAGGAATTACTAACCAGGAGTGATGTCAGCGCCCCATCCTGGAGCCTGAGACATCGATGCGGGCTCCACAGAGAGTACGACTTAGTGAGATCGTGGGGAGCTGAGGTCATTTCCGCTTCATCATGGCTGGGGTTTTTAAATAGTTGATTGTAGAGTGGTGGTTTAAGAATAGCGTGACTTCAGAGGTTTCAGGGTGTGTAATTTTCCTCTAAGGAACGCTTACTGGG
>NW_004949105.1:7385272-7389195 GCF_000317375.1 Microtus ochrogaster | reverse complement strand
CTGTGGGTGTAGATAGTTGTGAGCCACCCTGTGGGTGTAGATAGTTGTGAGCCACCCTGTGGGTGTTGGAGCCCAAACCCGGATCCTCTGGATGAGCTGCCACCGTTCTTCACTGCTGAGCCACCTTGCCATTTCCTCTCCCCACACAAGAAAGTTGAAAAATGCAAAAGGAGGGGAACAAGGAGAAGGATGTGTGTGGATTTCCTTTCCCAAGTACTTCTACTAATGAGTCCGTGTTCTCAGTTAGGGAGAACGGATTTTGTTCAGCTTTAACAAGGTGGGACCGTTTAGATCTTTCATGCTGCAAGATGAACAGCTGACTTCACCAAAATAATGCTTATTCGTATTTTACTTTTAAGTTAAACAGAAAACAGTTTGCGTTAAAACCTCAATTATTTCTGATATGGAAAATCAGAGTCCTCTGTTTCAAAGGCAAAGCGTTTGTTTGAAATGTGCCGTCACCAGAAGTTCTACCCTTGATTCCATTCTGGGTTGAGAATCGGTTCGGAACTTAAGGAAAAATAAACAAGGATCTGCTTAGCAGAGGTGCTGAAGGGTAGCAGCTGAGGCGGCACACGCCTGGATGGCAGCTTCCACACTGCCGTGGTGCAGTGTTTTTATTGAGCAGCAGTTGACATTCAACGTTGCTCCCTACCTGGTAAACATTAAATTTAATGATTATTTTTCATGTCTTCAAAAGGAACTGTAGTGGGTAGAAGAGACTAGGATCATTTTTTTTTTCATCCTATGAGAAAGTGAAAGGTGTTAACCAGGAGTTCAGTTCTCTTCGCTAAAATATTATTTTTTAAATTTATGTGTGTCTGTGTGTCTGTGTGTATCACTTGTATGTGGGTGTCTGCAGAGGCCAGAAGAAGATATCAGAGCCCCTAGAACTAGAGCTACAGGCAGTTTTGAGGCACCTGAGGTGGATGATGGAAACGGAGCTCTGTGTCCTCTGTGTCTCTTGCTTGCTGCAGAAGCTCATGAGCACAGAGCCTCCTCCTGGTTCAAGACATCCAGTTTGTGGAGCTGTTGGCTTTGTTTATTGAGATAAAAATGGAGGAAGTAGAACATGACCGCCTGAAGAAGGATGGGGGTGGTAGGGAGAGACAAACACATGGTTTATTCCTTCAGCATCTTTGGGCTGGGGTCAGCCCATGAGAAACTGGGGGTAAATAGCCGCTGCTTTCGTCTCCATGTTGGGAGGTGCCTGCTCGACACTTTCCTCACCGTATTGACTTTGAGCCTCATGACGGCTCCGTACAAAGAGAGGAAAGCAGTCACAGCGTCGATGGGAGGATGCCGAGCCCCTCCTGGGCTGGACCAGTAGATCGGCATATCAGCTAAAATCGTGGGTCCAGCTCCGTTTGCTTGGTAGGAAGGCAGCTTTGCTGAGGCCAGCCTGGATTCTGCCTCAGCCTTGTTCGTGCTTCAACATTTAGCTTGATTTCTGCCTTTCATTATAGCGATCTGGAGTCATTTTGTTCAGGGCCCGGAACTTGAAAGGGATAAATTGTACTTAATTACGGAGCTTTGATCTCCGGCACTCCCATTTTCCTGTATCGGTGAGCAAGCTGCCCTTTGCAGCCTGTGTCTCTTCTGTGCTGCTAAGTCACTGGGCAGATGAGGAAAAACTTAGTACCTTCCTATTGCATGCTGGCCCTGACGGAGTCCTCTGTGCCCAGACCACTATCCCTGCAGTAGCACCCAGCTGTTGCCCAAGGTTTGCAGCTGAACCAAGAATCACGTTTCTGTGAATAGGAAACCATCAGCAGTATATGCCTGGGACTTTACATAGACGCACAAGAACTGTGAATTGTCTAACTGGGTCACACGAAAAACCAGTCAACATTGTTTAGGAGGCTGTCTTAGAGGAGAACCATGTGGAATTGTACTCTGTTTATTCTTATTAGAAATACATTGACCCATCAATTCTGTGATGAAAAATAACCATACAATGTGTAAATGCTACTTAAGTATGGTTTGGGCATAGACTTGTAAATAAGGGCAAATTATTCTGAGGATCTGTGTAAAAACTGCGGGCCCTACAGCTTTCCTCCGGGGGGGGGGCGGGTTAGTTTTCCAATCTGCGGTTCCCACTGTATCCTTCACACATTTATCCTCTTCCTGCACCAGAAAGACTCCCGCTCCCTTTCACAGTGTGAACTGGTAAGTGCCGGTTCTGGCAAACTGTCCCCAAATACTCAGAATCGTTGCCCTTACATAATGTGGCTTTATTTCAAAGAAAGGGGAAGAAAATCAGGACAAAGTGGGAGGGAGCCTTCTTGTTGGTGGTTTCCTGTTCATGTTTAACACAGAAAAGCATGTCTAAAAACCGCAGGGGACTGCTGGGCTGAGAGATGGCCCAGCGGTGAAGAGCGCTTACTGCTCTTCCGAGGGACCTGGGTTTAATTCCCTACACCCACACAGTGGCTAACAACCAGCTCTCACTCCATTTTCAGAGGATTCAAGACCTGCTCCTCATCCCTATGGGAACCAGACACACAGGCAGGCAAAAGACTATAGACATAAAATAAATAGTAAAGCCAAATATGTGTATATGTGCACATCAGGCCTCACACAAATTCCTATAACTCCAGATCCAGGGCCTCTGACAGCCTCACCTGACTTCTATGGGCACTGCACATGTGTGGTGCACCATACACGCATACATATATACACACATAAATTATAAATAACTCTTGTGTGTGTGTGTGTGTGTGTGTGAAACTCCTCAGAGGGGCACCCTTATTTGTAAGACAGAATTTGAGTGCTAGGGTCCTTACTAGGAGGAGGAGAAGTTAACCAGAAATGGTCCGAGTACAATCTCCATGACTGTTGCCATAATGTTGGTTTCTTCTTCTCACTGGATGTATTTTTCTTGGCTAAACAAAAAGTCCACGTGTGTATGGACGGTGCAACCCAAGTAAATTTCATTAAGTCGTAGTTTAAAATGAGTCATTGAACCATCTACAGTTTGTAATACTATTGTTGTTATTGTATTTTATTCATCTCAATATGTTCCCTTTTCCGTCAGTGTTATTTCGGCATAAATTTGATGTAACCCATCTCCAGCTACCCACCTCTGGGCAGATGCCCCGTCGGCACACATTAGGCCCCTCTGGGATATTCTTATTTTACTTGGTCGCTCATTTCTGTAAAGCGAAAACCTCTGAAGCTAATTCTAAGTGGAAAGCTAAGTGCTATAATCTGATTTTCACGCGTTTCATATGCATCAACTGGTTATAAGGAGCTTTCTTCTGTGTGGTTATTTGAATGCTATATTCATTTCTCTGCCATCTGGAGGGGTGGTGGATGGAGATACAGATCTGTTGGAATGTTCCCGGATGCCAGGCAATAGAGCAGGCTCTGAGAGCCACAGGGGGTCGGTCTGGGGGTGGCCTTGCTCCTTTTCAGAACGCTTTCTCCTAGAAGGAGTGTTTTGTACATTTATCACGGTTGAGATAGAAGGAAGGAAGGGGCATCCAGTGCAACCCTGGAAATAGGTGCTGGGATGCTTTCCCTAGAGGCCGCAGAGATTTTAGAATCCAACCTCAGAGACAGATAGTGTGTCATCAGTAGTTGAAAGATACATGGGACACAGGGTGCTCCTGGGGCCTTCCTCAGGACCATGTGGATGGAACTGAAAAATGCAATGGGAACTTCAGCTTCAGCTCAGCTGCTTGCTGGGATGGGAAACCAGCGTGTGTGTGCGTGTGTGTGCGTGCGTGTGTGTGTGTACGTGCGCGTGCGTGTGTGTGTGCGTGTGTGTGCGTGTGTGTGTGTGCGTGCGTGTGTGTGTGCGTGTGTGTGCGCGTGTGTGTGTGTACGTGCGAGTGCGTGTGTGTGTGCGTGTGTGTGTGCGTGCGCGTGCGTGTGTGTGTGTGTGTGCGTGTGTGTACGTGCGAGTGCGTGTGTGTGTG
>NW_004949105.1:7375122-7384848 GCF_000317375.1 Microtus ochrogaster | reverse complement strand
GTGCGTGCGTGCGTGTGTGTGTGTGAAAAGAAGGGAGAGACAAAGACTGCAATACTCAGAGAAATAATAAAATGTATTCACAGAAACCAAATCCTTAAATCATTCTTTAACTTTTAATATAGCATTAATATTTTAAGGATTTCATACATGTATATAATGTATTTGATCAAATTCCCCCAGCTCCTCCTCTAACTCCTCCTAGATGCTCCCAAACCCCCAGGCCTCACCCCATCCACACTTCATGCCCTCTTTTTTTCTTTTTCTTTTTAGCGCCCACTGACTCCAGTTTGTTCTGACCTTAAAGGAAACAGCCCCACCCTAGGAGCCCTCTCCCCTCAGGAGCTTCCAACTGGGGGTGGCTTCTTGTGCTGTGATTGGCTGATCTTCTGTAGGTCTGGCAAGCACAGCTGGTGTCAGTTTGGGAGGGCTGTGGTCCTGTCATGATCCAGTTTTCCTGATGTCTGACTCCTCAAAAAATAATTCCTTTCTTCTTCCATGATGGTCCGAAGGCCTTGGGGAAGGGAGTAATGGAGATGCCCAGTTTGTGGCCGAGCACTCCGCAGTCACGTATTCTCTGTGCTGTGACCAGCTGAGAGTTTCCATCTAACCGCCACCCCCTACACAAAGAAGAGTCTCTGGTGAGGATCGAAAGCTGTGCTAATCTACACAAACCCTAAGTCCCAATGAAATACAGTTGCCCATTTGTGTTTATTCACCAACCACAACAAAAAGCTCCCAGGGTCATCTCTGCCACTGCCTTCTTCATGTGACTCTTGCAGAATGGCCCACATTTCATCCTCTGACTGAAATGCGTGATTTTCCAGGAGCCACCCATGCCGTGCTGAGAACAGCAAGATGAGCATTTACCATAACATTAAATAAAATCAGCTGGATGAAGGATTTATTATTTTATTAATCTAAAATAGTACAGTAGGGAGAAGATAATGAAAGGAGGAGCAGAGATACCATTGAAATCTCAACCGCTCTGCTTTTTTCTAGCATGTTTTAAAGTGAGGTGGTGGTGCTAGGACACTCAGCTCTTATTAGCACAATAAATTAATGCTTCATAACCCTTATTTTATCACTCCATGGGTACTTCATAAATCACCTGTAACTGCGAGCCAGAAAAATAGCCCACAAAGTGACTTTTTCTATTATTTCTTTTTCTCTGAAATTAACAGTGTTGAAAAAAAATCAGCATCAAAGACTTAAGTGAATCTCAGAAAATAGTGTTCCAACTGGAATCACTGTGTGTTCACATCTCATTCCTTCCTTTCTGGTGTGTCGCATGCTTACACACTTGCGCACATGGCACAGGTAGAAATCATCACCATGTTTTATAATATTTGTTATAAAAAAACAGTATGTGTTCTCGATTCCTGAAAAGGAAGTCCAGGTAGGAGCCACAGCAGGAGAGAGGCAAGGACACTTGCATGAACAGATCAGAGCGACCTGGTGCAGCTGCGGCAGTGGCAGTCAGGAAAGAGTTTCTGTGCAGTTCCCGGACCACTGGGTTCTTAGGGGTGACAAGGAGCCAGCAGTGAGATGGGGCAGGGCAGGAGGGCCCAGGGGAGGAAGTGAGCTGATGCTGTAGAGTGAAGGAGACCATGCAGGACTGGCAGTGCTGCGTAGCAGATGAAGCCCCGACAGTCATCTGAGCGAGCAGGTGCTGGTGCAGGGATTCTCAGTCTACCTTAGCATTAATCACCCTGAGTTGTTTTTCTACAAGTTTTTCAGAGTACTTGTTATACGCCATGAGCTACACGAAAGAAACCTTGGGACTTTCCCATGAGAAGCTGTAAAGAAGCTAGTGATGTGGTCTGCCTTGGGGCTGTTTGTACACTTTTGTGGGAACAAGGACAGGACGGAGAAGCCAGTCCTGAGCTAATGCTGTCTGCCCTGGGCCAGCAGAGGTGGTGGCTGGAAAGAGATGTTGGCTGAGGCGCTACAGGGCCGAAAGGTTGCGTCCTTCAGTCTGCAGTATGCTCACTGCTGCAGCTACAGACATAAGAGGAGAGTCTTTAATGTCAGAATATGTAGATATAGAATGCATTTGGCCCTTAACAAGCGTAAGGCTAAACAAAAGGTTGGTTAAGCAGGAATCATGAGTGGCACCCCAAGAGATGGCAGAGAGTGTGAACAGAAGATAATTCAAAAAAGTCAGCAAGAACACGCCACCTGGCGAGTTTGGGGGAGGGGTCAGAAACCAATATAAGTAGTTTTGAATTTCTGAAACTGTGGTGAACAATATCAGATCAGATGCCAGGAAGAAGTGCCAAGGACATTCGTATTTTTAGGATGAGGCAAGCATCAAAGCACAGCGTGGCAGAGCGATGGCAGGCACTGAGAACAGGCTCTCACTCACGTGGGCACACACACCACCCAGCGGCCCCAGTGGCTGCAGTGATGTCCCACTGTGGGTCCATCATGGCTGCTTGCACCATGACTCACACCTTCCTTAGGGGAGGTAGTCATTATCCACGTCATCTAGGCCTTTGTTTGAAAGGCTAAATGTGCTCCCTACATGAACCCTGGATGCGGTAGCCTATCCTCTACCATCTACAAGATCTGGGGGCATCTTGTCTGGCTCTTGATATGCCTGGGAATGGACTATCTTTATGAGCACTCTTGGCTATGTTGGTGTTATTTCTATAGTGAAATAATACATAGGCTTACACAGTGATATATAATATATATATAATGATATATAATCCGCTAGTGGGTTCAAAGTAGTAGCTCAGTTCATCAATGCCTGCTCTGCAGACCTTTTCTATGGCAGGTGAGAGTGATTAATTTTTCTAACATGCAGTTACACAAAATGCAAGTCAAACTACATCCTTCACATACCGCACTATCCGGTACTTCATCCGATGTGTGTAGTTGTGATTCTCTTTTCTGTATCAGAGTGAAACTTCAAGAGCAGTCTATATATAACACAGAGAACTTGCGTTTTGTATAAATTTACCCTTGAGCATACTTAAAAGTACATTCAGAACCAGACTGTACATAAAAACATTCCTGTTTAGGAGATTTTCCCAGTGACCATGAAGATAAAACATGTTGAGCTTTTCAGAGTGTAATTTATTAATATATATTTATGTTTATATGAATTGTAAAAGAATGGCTGTCCTTCAAGGAAGCCAAGCAAAGTATCAGGGAAGAAAAATTTGCAAATTCACCCCGGAGAGAAGGGGTTGAGAATGGTTGTCACTTAACCAAGCACGTGGAAATTATGGACCACATTCTACTTGCTGAGTGGTCCCAGAACCGATCATGAGAGGTGCATGCATGCCTGTGAGCGTGTAGGGTGTGCAGGTGGAGAATGGTGGAAGGCACTGTGTAGGACAGCTGGGGAAAATATACAAGCAAAATACCTTTGTGCTCAGAGGAAGCGAGAGCCAGAAAGGCTGCCACGGGGGCAGAGAACTGTTCAGTGTACCAGGAAGTTGTAGGGTTTGGAGAGCGCCAGGAGGGTTGGCAACACAGTGATGGACTCTGTGGCTTTGGAGGGTTCTCCTGGTGGGGGAGCTGACCTGGTAGGTACAGAAGCTGCTTTGCATAGTAAAAATAGAGCAGCATTTTACAGGAGCATGATGACATTCTCAGATCCACAGGGAGAAAAACACGCTCAGGTGGGGGCCTCCGCAGACGTCGGAAAATGGGGAAGAGAGACCAGATTGTTTGCACCAGCACAGAGGAGCAATATGGTTAATCCAGGAGCAAATTGGTATTACTAGGGGAATTCATAAGCTACCAGGACACTTTCTGGAATCTTATCCTAGTGAGAGAAGATAATTATTTTTAAGGCAACTGTATTTTTATAGTGTCACGTAGTTACCAAAATATCAAGGAAAATTAGAAACCTTAAAGGTGGATTCTCATCAGTCACAATGAAAATCAAGTGTTTTGTTTGAAGCAAAGAAACTCATCTCCAGTAAAGTATTTCTCATTAAAAGATAATCTATACCAATAGCACAGTCCAGTAATTACAGATAGGGAGAAAGCGGCATTACTGAACACTGCGCTAATGCGAGTGGATTGTTCAGTAAGGGTTGTGTGTCCAAGAAGCCGCCCCTGCAGTGTGTAAGGATTCCTCGTATCAGTTTTCCACTTCAGAAGAGTGTGTGGGAGGCTGCCATGACAGTATATAGCCTTCCTTCATGGGAGGAGAAAGGGGCTCACTCTCAGAGATCACTAATCACGCTACAGAGCGCTCTGAAGGAAGAATCCAAGAGTTTGCATGCTGGCTCACACCTACAGGGAACAACCCAAGTTTTTGCAAGATGAGTATGGCTAAGGTGGTATTCAAGATGACTCCAAGGTCAAGCAGGGAACAGAGATGGAATCAGGGGGAGGACTGGGCTCAATTATCTCATTCTAGAAAGAGGAGCTCTGGGAGTGGGAGGCTTCTAGTCTGTGAACCTTGTTATACACATTTTATAACATACATTGTTTAAACATATTTTAAGTAGTTAGGGTTTATTTTAGATGAATTACCTCTTTTAAGTAATTGAGCTTTTCTGACTATTATCCATTAGATGAAACCTAAGGAAAGCTGTAGACAAGCTTGGGTACACTTGTACTTCTGTCTTCAGAGATACATTGTTGACAATGCATGTCTGCTATTCCAGAAAAGAAACAGTGTGTGTGGATGGGTGGAAACTGTGAAGGAGGAACTGGCCTTCCTACAGATCTTGGGATTGAGGTACTTCAGGACATCCTGTAACAAGGCCCTTGCTCTCACTAAGGTGCCAGCTAACACAGGCAAGAAGCTCATGGGCAGAACAGCAAAGTGTAGGACAGTCCTGTCTAGAAACATGGAATTCAGCGTGCAGTTGGGCAGCAGGACCCTAGGCCTGGAGTCAGTCTCTGCAACAGCCTGCGGATGTGTGTGTCAGCTGCGGTGGATGCTTTGGGGTAAGGAAGGTATCGAGGAATGTAGACATGTGAGGACTGGTCTGGAGAACTCTGGGGTGCAGGATGTCAAGGGGAGCCTGTGGTCACCACCAAAATGGAGGTGGCTGACAGAAGGTGGAGCCACAGAGCCGGTGGCAGAAGGGAAGCTTCCGGAGAGACTAGCATCTGAGAACACAGCATGTGGCCTGCAGTCAACGGACTCATATCATGGCAGCCTCCCACTGACAGAGACATGAAATCACAGGCCCTGACCCACCCTGTGGAACTAGGACCCACATTTCAAGAAGCTCAAGGGATGCATAAGCGCGCTACAACTTCAGAGAGTCGTGTGGTATAAAGAGGAGCTGGAGGTTTTACTCTGGAGCCCAGAGCCACCGCCTCTGCCCTCTCCATGGGAAGCAGAGGCAAAATCTACAGATTGAATATGCATGGTTAACGGCAGCCCCTCTTTTGCTGTGTGGACAGTGGCTCAGTTAATCCCCTCTGGAAGCACATTTCCTTCACAGTGTCGTTTCCAAACAATTTTCCCACATCACCTCTGTGTAACCAGACCCTTCATGCATTCTATAGCTCCTTTTCTTGCTCAAGCAGAGACACAGGGTCCTAGCACTCTTTAGCTTACCCAAAGGGGAGGCAGTCACTCTCTGTATTATTGGGTGCAGGGTGTAAGTGGATTAAATTAGCCCGCACTTAGGATTCAGACAATGGGTTTGTCTTATTCAGGTTTATGGGGATTTGTGGATATACAGGGGTGCTATGGCATTCTTTACTTAAGGCTAGCCCATGTGTGTTTTCCTTCATTTCACTGTGGCAGAGAAACGTGTGAGTCGTATGAATTATCCAAGGAAAATAGTTACGTATTTTTCCTTCATAAGATCTGTTTCAAAGGTACTGCCAGAAGTACACAGAGCTCCTAAAATTGCCCTCAAGGAACAAGGAGCAAGTCACAGGATTCCTTGTTACCTCCGTATTAATCCAGCTCCCATGCCACCTACACCCTACCAGCTGCTGTTCCCGCGTGTGTCTGCCTCCACCGCCCACACTTCTGAAAGAGTCCGCAAGAACTGGAACAATAATCGGAGCTGTGGAAGTCATCAATGGCAATCTCACTCAATTCTGTAAAATCTGTCACTTCAAAGCAAAATTATCCTAATGTTTTCCCGAGGAGCATCCTGATGGCGTGATCCGCAGATGGCTCGCTCTCACACGGTCAGAGTGACATGAGTATTTCAGTCCCGGATATTAGCACCATGCCTCTAGCAGTGCACAAAAGGGCCCCCAGCTCTCCTTGCGTCTACTTAGTGAGAAACAGCCTTGCAGAAAAGAATAGGACCAGACCTCCCACAGCAGTGAGCTGGGTCCTTGGACTGAAACCTGTTGACTTAGAATTCAGTACCGCACACTGGCACACCTCTACAGCCATTTGCTAGGCCGGCAGTGGCAGTCTGGGCCAGAAGTGCTCCCCAGTCAGTGGGGTTAACTGGTACTGGCCATGGACATACCTGGCTTTCCAGACTCAAGGTACCTCGTCTACGTTTCCCTGATGGGGGCTCTTAGGTTTCTGTCCTTGTTAATCCCTGGCATCACAGGGAGCAAGAGGCAAAATTCTCAGCAGTGTCTCAGGAAGAACTCTAAAATGCCAACAACCTGCTCATTCCATTTGTTTGCTAGAGTCTTAGTGCAAATGTAGCATCTTTAGAAGACGGAGTAAATGAATAGGAGAAACCAGAGCCGGTTCTCTGTCCCACGGCAGAGTGACTCACCAAGTGATTTTGTTAGCTCAGAAGAAAGGATTCGAGAATGCTCACTACAAAAAACTGATAAACATTTGGGAAAATAAGAATGTTTGCCCTGGTTAAAATATTACACTGTGTGTTTGCATACCCAGAGTGTTGTATGGTATCCCTTGGGGATGGACGATTTTATACATTGATTGTTTTTTTAAATGAAAACTCAGAGGCCGGCGAAATTATGCAAATACTAAAACTTCCAAAGAACATCTCTCAATAATAGTTCTAATTCACAAATGAAATATATAGCACAAGACAATGTCAGGTCCATTATCTTGTAGTTGTAGATTATGCCCTGTACTTGGCACATGTCAGGTCCACCGCCTTTGGGTACCTGTAGACTATGCCCTGTGGTTAGCAGGGTATTGCAAAGTCCTCTGTCTGCTGGAAATCTGTAGGCCATATCCCAGTATTTGACTGAGGGACTTTTCAAAGCTGTCTAATAGACTGAAAGAAAGAACTTGGTTATTTCCCAAATATCTGATCCTCACCTTGGGCTCTTCGTGTGTGAGGAGTTTCCACGGCCCTCTCTGTATGTGAGCTCACGCTTCTACCCTCTTCCCAGTGGCTCAGAACTCTGGGAGCTTTTCACATTCAGAGGTCACGGTCCCTCCCACCCACTCGCAGAGGTTCATAGAAGCACAAATGCTACCAAATACTGACCAGGAACTCTGGAGGCAGGGCGACATTTCTAGCCCCATCGCTGCAAGTGTCTATCATTGCTGCCTACCCAGCCTTCTTCCTTCCCTCCTCACAGCCGAGCATCAGAGTCCCTGCTGGTCCCTCCTTATCACCAGCCCTGGCCCTGGCAAGAACTCTGTTTTCCCACATCCAGCCTCCCTTGGCATGCAGATCATCCCTGGGACCTTACATTCCTCATCTCCGCTCTACCCATCTCAGTATCACTGAAGCTCCGGAGTTAGTGTGAGGACAACCACTCCTGTACTATATTCTTATGGGGGCAATTACATTCCATAAATGCTTCTTGCATAGTAATCCACGGTGCTGTGGGGGGCGGGGCCGAGGCGAGACAACAATGACACCATGTTTCTTTGGTCTTGGCCTCTTAGAGGGACTGGGTTCTTGTGTGCTGCCTCAGATTCTTCTCCCCAGCTGTGGGTAGGAAGCCTATGAGATGAAAGCCACCTCTGAGAGATGAGAAACCCTGGCATGGGTGGACACCCTGGGGGCCACCCTATTTTTACAGAGTCAAGACCAACTCCATCATGAGGCCTCCAGGTCAGCAGTCTAGAGGTGTTTCCACGCACCAACTGTTGATACACACACAGCCAAAGTATGTTCTAGCACAGCTTGCTTTAAATTTTTATGAAATAAAATAAGAAACAAATACTTTAGTTAATTTTGTTATTTGTAAAAGGCGAAAGATTTATACGATCTGAAGAGAAACGAGAAACCCTGTCTCGAAAAACCAAAAAAAAAAAAAATTTTGTTATTTGTAGTGTCCAGCTTTTAGCCCTAAAATATTCTCCCGCCTGACCATTTTCCTACCGTCTCTCTGATGCCTTCTTGCTGTGAACCATGACCCTGCTGTTCATGTTGTAGATGGGAGTCCACAAAGTATTCCTGAAGTACTGGCATGTGGACCAGCTCAGCAACCTGTGGCTCCAGGTGCAGAGGAAGATTGTAACTTGTCAGAAAGGTAAGCGTATGCAGGCATTCAGATCCTTAAGATGTGAGTCAAACCATTCAGTGCACCTTAGAGATTCAGTGTCACAGGGTCAGCATCACAGTGGGCATCCCAGTCCACCTGATGAAGCTCCATCCAGACAACTGACTCGGGTTGTGCTGGTGACGCTTTGCTTCTTAGCTTGGTCTGTGCCAGTGCCTGCAAGCGTGTTTACAGACCTTGAATGATTGATTGGTTATTTTCATATTTTTATAGGTAACTGTGTAAGTTCTCAATTCAGTCACAATTTGGGATGGGGAGGATACACATAGCTTACCATTTCTGCATCCTACACCTTGCACGCTGCCAGCTATATTGGTCTCTCTAGGAAGCACAGGACACTGAGGTTGTGCCTGGAAATGTGCAGTGGGAAAAGCCCACCTGGCCCCTCTCTCTGTGGCCCCCAGGGCTGGTCTCAGCCGTGCTGGGTCTCAGGAACCGGAACCAGTTAATTGTCCAGACAGTATTGTTTGTTACTCTCCTGAGGACTTGGAAAGCCATTGACTCTGTTTTCCTCCAGGGAGTGGTGATAATATTTGGTGTGGTTTCTTTTATGGCTGTTGGCATCCATTTCATTATAATTTTGAGAGAGATTTCACTTTGAATTTGTTTTCTATCCAAATCTAAATGACTACTAAAAATGTGCATTCTTACAAAACAGCCGTTCTTCACATGAAATGGACATAATCGGTACCTTAAAAAAATGGGGGCTGGGAGTGCACGTGGGTGTGCCTGTGTGCGTGCATGTGCTGTGTGTGTGTGTGTGTGTGTGTGTGAGTGTGAGTGAAGTGTGTGTGTGTGAGGTGTGTGTGAGGTGTGTGTGTGAGATGTGTGTGTGAGGTGTGTGTGTGAGGTGTGTGAGGTGTGTGGGTGAAATATGTGTGTGTGTGGTATGTGTGTATGTGTGCATGGAGTCGAGTGTTGTATGTGTGTGTACATGTGTGTGTGTTGTGTCTCTCTTGTGCAGGCATGACGGTCAGAAGTCAATGTTGGGTAGCTTCTGTTATTGCTTTCCACCTTGGTTTTTGAGGCAGGCTCTCTCACTGCACCGGGAACTCATCCAATTAGCTAAGACGGCTGAGCAGGATCCCACAGGATCCACCCATCTACTCTTCTGGCCCCAGCCCACTGACCTCCAGTGCTGGGTCATAGATGTGTTTTTCTAAAGCCTACTTGTCCACATCAAAGTTTGCTGTTTGAGCTTAGGTCACACACAGGCCCTCTAAACAATGTTTTACAAGTTGTTTAATTGTGGAAAAGTACAAGAAGGAACTTAATCCATATGCCAAATTTCAGATACATTGAGCACAGGTCTGATGTGTGTTTCCATGA
>NW_004949105.1:7370930-7374526 GCF_000317375.1 Microtus ochrogaster | reverse complement strand
CCAGTTTTTCTAATGAGAAACGTGCTATAAAATGACATAAGGTCCCAACCCCCAATTTTATTGTCTTTTTTTTTCTGTGTGGGTCTTTGGCTGTGGCCTTGATATGTCACCAGTGGGTCCCCTCAGTCTCTGATGCTAAAAAGCCCTACTATTTGAAGAATTTAACACATCCTGTTTAGATCTTGGCCAGAGTTCAGAACCTTGTTCCACACCAGAGCATCAAGTCAAACATCTGTATTGGCCACGTCAGGCCAACCCCTTACAGAAAAACCCATGACAAAGAAACTATGGTCCTGGTCTCTGTAGCTCAGGTGCCTAAGTGTATTGTAGGGTCAAGGTGGAGGGGGGAGAAGAGGAAGAGGAAGGAGGAGGAAGGCATGGGAGAGGGGGCAGCAAGGACTGCAGTGGCATATCTTGACCCTGCACTGGTCTCCCTGACTGATTCACAGGGCTCTTTACAAACCCACTAGCATCTCTGAGGTCCCCCGCACTCACTGGCCGCGGTTCCATGGTCAGTCCCTTGCCACTGACTCTCAGCTCTTTCACCTTCTCTCAGCAGACATCTCTTCCTTAAACACTTCCCTGCCCCAGTGAAAGACTGGCAGATACCTCCATCAGTATGGCATGTCCCGTGGGTCACTCTGGCTCCAGGGCCCTGCAGCCTGCTGCGTTGTTCACATAATCCCAGCAGCCCTGCTGCGAGCTCTCAGTCCAGTCCCCTGATGCTACTTTTTCCAGCCTAGGGCAGTAATAGCCGTGGCTGAAGAGGCTGTCCCTTCTCTCTGACCATGACAAATGGGTCCTTGTGACTCCATCCTGTATCCATGCATGGGAGACACTGGCTGGGGGTATTTGGAACCTCTGCCTGTCCCACTCCAGGTGACTCTTGCACCCATGCCTCACCTGGAGGCTGGTTAGAAATGCTGCCTCAGCAACACCCCACATTGATTGGATCCAAACTTGGCTCCCAGCTGCAGCGGAATCTGGGTCAGGAAGAGCCCCATTTAACACAATGCTACGTGTGAACAGAGCAGGGCACCCGGGCACTCCTGGGAAATGTCCTTAAATATAATTTGAGAAATCTGTGCCCTTCTTCCGCATGACGCCCACTTGAAATTTCTCTCCAAGTTAGTCTCACCGACTAAGTTGCTACCGTAACCAACCTAGGGCAACGGGCTGGGCAAACTTGGCTGGCTCACTTTTCTGAAGATAACAACGGAGAGAAACCTTGAAAATACCATTGAGAGAAAAACCATGATTTCTTTTTAAATAAGTAAAATAATGGACACAAAAAAAGCTTTAGAAACCATGGGCTTTTGGAAGTAAGCATTTGTTACTGATTCATCTCTTAGAATCGATATTCTCTCAAAACTTACATAAGTTGGAGACATTCCATTTTTATTTCATTTTTTTGTGATCGTTAGTAACTACTTGGAGAAAAGAAATTTTTTACATTTAAATTTGGAGGAAAGTAAAATCAAAATCGCAAATTAAATGAAGCAGCCAGTGACCCAGGGGCAGAGGCGGGCTTTGAAACCATGGGCAAATAAATCTCACTGCCCATTTCCAAACAGGCTTGTTTGGTTGTGGTCCTTTGTCTAGAATGGTAGTCTTCTGCAACCATGGACTCTGTGAATGATTTCCAGAAGGTTGGCCGGTAGGAGAGAGAGGGCGAGTGGATGAGAGCAACCTTCCCATGGGACAGCCGTAGCATCCTAGGAAGTCGGGCCCTTGCTCTCAGGGTTAGTCTGCTTTGCTTGAAAGAGCTTCCGCCTCTGGACTGTGTTTCTACCTTTGCCTTTTGTTTCTGTCCAATGCAAGAAGAACAAGCAGGTGGGCGGCCCGGATAAGGTCTCCCGTCCCTGCCATTGCCCAGTTACATTCAGTGCTTCTGTCTCTTATCCAGCATTTTATGTTCCTCAAAATCTGACATACCCCTTACTGTTAAAATGTTGTTGTTTGTAGATTAGTTCGGCATGGCCATCTTGTAGGGAAATTGATGCGACTGTCTTCTAAAGTAGCTTTTCATTTAGCGTCGTCTGGATTTAAAGGGAGAAAGTCTTGAGGATGCTAGAGCTCTTTGCATTGGTTTTGTTATTTTGTTTTTGTTTTTTAAGCCTTAAGTGGAGAAAGCTGTGTCTAACTTTACAGCATCTCTAAGACAGCCCACATGTGCACTGCCTTCCAGGCATGGGGGAGTTTCACAGTGATTTCCCTCCGACACTGCCTATCTTTTTAATCCACAGTTTACTCTAATCTGAGGCATCTGAAGCCTGAAAGGTTAGCATCTCAGAGGCTGGCAGGCTAACCTCAGCATTCAGCAGTCTGTGCTGGTCCCATGCATCCGCAGGGTCTGCCCTTGCATACATTAGGAATAAAGGCCAGTTCCCATTCTCAGAAGGCAGCCTGCTCCATTTCCACCCCACGTTAATTGTTAGCAAGTTCTTCCATCTATTGATTGCAGTATCCTTCCATGTGACTTCCTCTGTTGCTGATCTGTCCCCCCTGGAGGGCCACAAATAACAGCTAGAGGGCTGCAGGCTTGGGGGATGGAGTGCCTCAGAGCACAGAGGGATTTGAGCCTATGATCTGCAGCTCCTTGCTTGTGTTTACTGGAAATGAAAAGAATTCCATTATCATTATGACCAGCCCAAGGAGCTCCATGTGTTATATTGTTTCCGCATTAACTGTCTGAGATGGCCAAGTGTTTTTAGATCCTGTCCCCTGATTTTTCTTCTCTTCAACAAAATCCCTGCTGATCAATTATTGGTTACACTAGATTTTAAGTTAACTATTCCCCAGATTTTATACATTTTCTAGACCTGTAACCCTGAGAAGTAGGAAGGGGATGTCTCCTATTGTTTCTGTAAAGTCTCTCTAGCTCTCGGGGCCTTTCAGTCTCTAGTAATTTCAGGAATTACATCACAAGCCTAGGAGTAATATGAGCGAGTGTTTTAAAACCATCCCATGAAGCCTTGAGTTCCAAAACGCTTCAGGGGAAGCTGCATCTAGGTTTTTCTCATTGATTTGATCCAGGCCATCTATGTCAGCTTGTGTTTTTACAAAAAGAAAACAAAAGGGTAGAGGTAGCTCTTGTGAATTTTGCACCAAAAACCTCATTTAGGAAAAGAGATGCTCATCATGCCGTTTTAGTTAAGCCCTCTTTGCTTTTATAAAATACCCCAACAAAAGTAATTTAAGTGTTTATTTGGGTTCACAGTCCCACGGGGATACAATCTATCTTGGTAGGGAACCTTAGTGATAAGAAGGGAGGCTGGATGGTCACATTGTATCCATTCCCAAGAGGCGAGAGTGAACAGAAAGTGGAGCAGGGCTATCCAGTCTTCTGCCTGACTGCAATGATGCATTGGTTAGCCTCCTGAAGGTTCCTCACCACTCCCGACAGCACCACCAACTAGGGACCAAGTATTCAAACATGTGAGACTATGGGGGGCATTTCACGTTAAAATAAAGGATGCTCCCCAATTTAAACTGGGGTGTTCTAGCAAATTCTAACAAATTGAATGTGTTAGTTTCTGGTTGCAGAGTGTGTGTGTGTGTGTGTGTGTGTGTGTGTGTGTGTGTGTGTGTGTGTG
>NW_004949105.1:7370090-7370830 GCF_000317375.1 Microtus ochrogaster | reverse complement strand
TTGGGTTTCTCGCTTTACATCTTCCCTCTGACCTAGGGTTGTGTTCGTTTATGCAGTTATAAGAGGGTTTCTGGCACGCCAACACTTACTTCAGAGAATGAACATCAAGCAGCAAGAGGTCACGTCCATCAAGAGCTTCTTACAGAGCACAGAGGACATGGCGCTGAAAACCTATGATGCCCTGGTTATTCAGAACGCTTCCGACATTGCCAGGGAACATGATAGGATCCGGAAGGAGGTCCATGCTTCCTACCACAGGAGCAAGCAAGAAGAAGGAACAAAGAGGTAAGGCCTGTCTGTAATCTTAATTACTCTGAGACAGGTCCTGGGAGCCAGGGACTTCTGATGACCCTCAACACAAGACTCAATTAAACAGAGAAAAGTTGGGGGACAAGCCTGCATGCTGTGTTACTCGAGACGCCCCAGCAATCTCAGGGTTGCTTTTCCTGAGTGGTTCCTCAGGAGCAACAATCTCCATGGGTAAGTTCAGTCAGAGAAAATAACACTGCTTCATTAGCCGCGTTTGCATTCCTTGAAGCCTCACTGTCTCTGAGCCATCAAAGTCAGCTAGCAAGAGTTTTGAACACTCTTGTGCAGGTGCAGGGCCTAGGAGGCTGGCTAGTAGAAATTTCTGGAAATTTGTCCAAGGAATTCAGGCACCACTGTGAAAACATAAAAGTGGTGAACACATCAAAACACCTGTGTATGAGGCACACATCCAGGAAGTCAAGAACCAGGCT